>NC_092001.1:23520494-23682994 GCF_044704955.1 Pristiophorus japonicus | reverse complement strand
TGCAGTGTGATTAGTTTTGGGATTGATACAAGGCTATGGGGAGAGATTGGGGCAGTGGGATTAGTTTGGAAATTGATACACAGCTATGGGGAGAGAGCGGGGCAGTGGGATTACTTTGGGTTGATAGAGGTTTATTGCAAGAGAGTGGGGCAGTGGGATTAGTTTTGGATTGATACAGGACCATGGGGAGAGAGCGGGGCAGTGGGATTAGTTTGGGGATTGATACAGGGCTGTGGTGAGAGAGCGGGGCAGTGGGATTAGTTTGGGGATAGATACAGGGCTATGGGGAGAGAGCGGGGCAGTGGGATTAGTTTGGGGATTAATACAGGGTTCTGGGCAGAGAGCGGGTCAGTGGGATTAGTTTGGGGATTGCTACAGGGCTGTGGGGAGAGAGCGGGGCAGTGGTATTAGTTTGGGATTGATACAGTGCTATGGGGAGCGAGCGGGGCAGTGGGATTAGTTTGGCGATTGATACAGGGCTATGGGGAGAGAGCGGGGCAGTGGGTTTAGTTTGGAGATTGATACAGGGCTATGGGGAGAGAGTAGGGCAGTGGGATTAGTTTGGGTTGATAGAGGTTTATGGCGAGAGAGCGGGTCAGTGGGATTAGTTTTGGATTGATACAGGGCTATGGGGAGAGGGCGGAGCTGTGTGATTAGTTTTGGGTTGATACAGGGCGATGGGGAGAGATGGGGCAGTGGGATTAGTTTGGGATTGATACAGGGCTCTGGGGAGAGAGTGGGGCTGTGGCATTAGCTTGGGGATTAATACAGGGCTATGGGGAGAGGGCGGAGCTGTGTGATTAGTTTGGGATTGATGCAGGGCTATGGGGAGAGATGGGGCAGTGGGATTAGTTTGGGATTGATACAGGGCTCTGGGGAGAGAGCGGGGCAGTAAGATTAGCTTGGTGATTGTTACAGGGCTATGGGGAGAGAGCGGGGCAGTGGGATTAGTTTGGGGATTGATACAGGGCAATGGGGAGCGAGCGGGCCAGTGGGATTAGTTTGGGGATTCATACAGGGCTATGAGGAGAGAGCGGGGTGGTGGGATTAGTTTGGGGATTAATACAGGGCTATGGGGAGAGAGCGGGTCAGCAGGATTAGTTTGGGGATGAATACAGGGCTCTGGGGAGAGAGCGGGTCAGTTGGATTAGTTTTTGGATTGATACAGGACTATGGGGAGAGAGCGGGGCAGTGGGATTAGTTTTGGGTTTGATAAAGGAGTATGGGGAGAAGGCGGGGTAGTGGGATTAGTTTGGGATTGATACAGGGCTATGGGGAGAGAACGGGGCAGTGGGATTAGTTTGGAGTTTGATACAGGGCTATGGGGAGAAAGCGGAGCAGTGGGATTACATTGGGTGAGATTGAGCAGCCATTTTACATTTAAATGTGGTGGCCATTTTATACCAGGATTCGTGTTACAGAGACCGAGAGACAGAGAGAGAGAGAGAGAAACAAAAAGAGAGAGAGAGACAGGGAGAGAGGACAGAGATAGCGAGAGAGAGAGAGAGAGAGAGAAGAGAGTGAGAGCGTGAGAAAGAGAGAGGGAGAGAGATACAGATACAGGGAGAAATAGAAAGAGATAGAGCGACAGATGGAGAGACAGAGAGATAGAGAGTGACAGATATAGAGCAAGAGAGAGAGATAGAGGGAGACAGGTAGTGAGAGAGATAGATAGATAAATACAGATAGAGAGAGTCAAATAGAGAGAGACAGAGTGATAGGGAGAGAGAGATAGAGAGAGAGCGAGAGAGAGTGTGAGAGACAGATTCAGACAGAGAGAGAGAGACTTACCGTGAGAGTCAGAGAGAGAGACAGAGAAGAAGAAACAGAGAGAGAGAGCGCGGGAGACAGAGAGAGAGACACACACACATATAGAGAGATCGAGACAGAGAGCGAGAGAGAGAAATACGGAGATTGAGAAACAGACAGAGGGAGAGAGATAGAGGGGTAGCTAGAGAGAGACAGATAGAGAGGCAGGCAGAGCGAGAGAGATAGAGAGAGAGAGATAGAGACAGAAAGACAGAAGGAGAGACAGAGAGAGAGAGAGCGTGAGAGAGAGAGAGAGACAGAGTGAGAGAGAGAGGCAGAGAGAGAGAGACAGACACACAGACAGAGTGAGAGAGAAAGAGGGAGGGGAAGACAGATAAAGACATAGCGAGAGATAGAGAGACAGAGAGAGCGAGAGAGGGAGGGAGAGAGAGAGAGAGAGAGAGAGAGAGAGACAGAGGGAGAGACAGAGCGAGAGAGAGACACACACACAGAGAAACACAGAGAGAGAGCGAGACAGAGCAGAAGACAGAGAAAGACAGAGAGATAAAGAAAGAAACAGAGAGAGAGCCAGATGGAGAGACAGAGAGACAGAGAGAGAGAGAGAGAGAGATAGAGAGAGATAGAGTGACATAGAGTGTCATGTATTCAACCAGCATTGTAACCCATGTGTAAACTGACCTAAGTTGTACACCGTGAGAACACTGACCACTAGGTAGGAGACAATCCTAACCTGGAACTTCAGGTATAAAATGGGAAGCTCCACCCACGTTCATCACTTGAGAGCTAAGGAATAAAGGACAGGTCACAGACTGACCTTCTCTCAAGCATGGGCCTCGTGTGCATTTATACGGTGTGGTAAGGATGTATCAATGGCGACAAGAAACTGGGATGCATACCACGCGAGCATGGCCACTAGCAGAAGAGACGAGAGGTACTGTGTTAAGGAATGGTTGGGACAGAGATTCAACATTGTTAAAGCAGCACACAGTTCTCCAGGCAGACAAGGGCAGTCAGGCATGCCCCAACATGTCGTCGAACCCAGAGGGGGAGTTCGACAGAGACAATGGCAAGCTGAACAGAGATTCACGCCATTGCAAGGGACAATGCAGCCAGTAATGGGGCCATCAACACCTGTTATTGGTGCACTCAAGGACAATAACAGGGGCACTCAGGGACGATCGACTGGCAAGGGATCTTATGTTTCAAACCGCAACTCATGCTGGAGGCGTGGAGGCATACATTCAGCCGGAGTTTGCAGAGATGAGCAAAATACCTGCAGAAAGTGCAGAAATGGACACTGGGGGAAATCGCTGGAAGCTGAAGTTCAGCGAGTTGATGTGGAGCACGCATACAGTTCATACACAAGGACGCCACCGATAATGATGAAAGTGCTCCTCAATGGCATCCCAGTATCAATGGAGTTAGACACGGGTGCCAGCCAGTCCCTGATGGGTATCAAACAGTTCGAAAAGTTGTGGGCATCCAAGGCCAGGAGGTCAAAATTATTGCCGATTGACGCACTGCTACGGACATATACAAAGGAGACCATTCCGGTGCTAGGCAGCGCCACGGTAGTCGTGACCCACAAAGATTCGGAGAACAGGTTGCCACTCTGGATTGTCCCAGGGGACGGTCCCGCACTACTGGTGAGGAGTTGGCTTGCTGTCCTGAACTGGAAATGGGGCGATGTCAATGCAATTTCCTCTGTGGAGCGAGTATCATGCTCACAGGTACTGGACAAATTTGACTCATTATTTCAACCCGGCATTGGCACTTTCATCGGGGCCAAGGTAGTGATTCACATAAACCCGGACGCCAGACCAGTACACCACAAGGCCAGAGCGGTGCCAAACGTGATGGGGGAAAAGATAGAAGGCGAATTGGACCGCCTGTTGAGGGAAGGCATCATCTCGCCAGTCGAATTCAGTGACTGGGCGAGCCCGATTGTGCCGGTGCTCAAGGCGGATGGGTCGGTCAGGATATGTGGCGATTACAAGGCCGCCATCAGTCGGGTGTCACTCCAAGACCAGTATCCGCTAACGAGAGCGGAGGACCTCTTTGCGACGCTATCAGGTGGCAAACGTTTTTCAAAATTGGACCTGACCTCAGCTTACATGACCCAGGAGCTGGCGATTGAGTCGAAGAAGGTGACCACCATCACGACGCACAAGGGGTTATTTGAATACAACAGATGTCCGTTCGGGATTCGCTCGGCCGCCGACATCTTCCAACGAAATATGGAAAGCCTTCACAAGTCGATTCTAGGGACGGTGGTTTTTCAGGACGACAATCTAATTACGGGTTACGATACTGAAGAAGACCTCCGCAACCTGGAGGAGGTGCTACGCAGACTGGACCGGGTAGGTCTGCGACTGAAAAAGGCGAAGTGCGTTTTCCTAGCTCCAGAGGTAGAATTCCTGAGGATGAGGGTAGCAGCAGACGGGATCAGCCCTACTGCATCCAAGACGGAAGCGATCCAGAGAGCACCCAGACCCCGTAACACGACGGAGCTGCGTTCATTCCTGGGGCTCCTGAACTATTTTGGTAACTTTCTTCCCAAATTGAGCACGCTGCTAGAACCGCTACACGTGCTCCTATGCAAAGGTCGCGAATGGGTCTGGGGGGACAGCCAGGAAAGGGCTTTTAATAGAGCACGCAATTTGTTATGTTCCAACAATCTGTTAACGCTATATGACCCATGTAAGAAACTTGTGTTGACGTGCGATGCGTCGTCCTATGGTGTCGGGTGTGTGTTGCAGCATGTCAATGCCAAGGGTCAGTTACAGCTGATAGCTTATGCCTCCAGGAGTCTGTCCCAGGCAGAAAGGGGCTATGGAATATTAGAAAAGGAGGCGCTCGCATGTGTATATGCGGTAAAGAAAATACACCAGTACCTATTTGGCAGGAAATTTGAGCTGGAGTCAGATCACAAACCCCTAACGTCCCTCTTGGCCGACAACAAGGCCATAAATGCAAACGCATCGGCCCGCATACAGAGGTGGGCACTCACGTTAGCTGCCTATGACTACACAATTCAGCACAGACCGGGCACCGAAAACTGCTCCGATGCACTCAGCAGGCTCCAAGTAGCCACCACTGATGGGGCTATCGAGCATGGTGCTGAGATGGTCATGGCTGTTGAAGCTTTCGGAAGCGAAGGCTCACCCGAGACAGCCCGTCAGATTAAAGTCTGGACAAATAGAGACCCGCTATTGTCTCTAGTCAAGAAATGTGTCCTGAATGGGGACTGGACAGCCACGGACAGGGCATGCCCTGAGAAATTTAAACCATTTCACAGGCGCAAGGATGAACTCTCGATTCAGGCCGATTGCCTACTGTGGGGAAACCGAGTAGTCATGCCCCAGATGGGCAGAGAGGCGTTCATCAGAGAACTCCACAATGGGCACGCGGGCATTGTCACGATGGAGGCAATTGACAGTTCACATGTTTGGTGGCCAGAGATAGATGCAGACCTGGAACTTTGTGTTCGCAGGTGCAACACGTGTGCCCAGCTGGGCCATGCGCCCCGGGAAGCCCGCCTTAGCTCCTGGCCATGGCCCGCCAAGCCTTGGTCACGCATCCATGTGGACTACGCAGGTCCTTTCATGGGGAAAATGTTTTTGGTTGTAGTAGACGCCAACTCCAAATGGATCGAGTGTGACATTTTAAATTCAAGCACATCCGCTGTCAAGGTAGAAAGTCTACGGGGAATGTTCGCCGCCCACGGTCTACCGGACATCTTGGTCAGCGACAATGGCCAGTGCTTCACAAGCATTGAATTCGAGGACTTCATGGCAGGCAATGGAATTAACCATGTCAGAACGGCACCGTTCCAGCCGGCCTCAAACGGCCAGGCAGAACGAGCAGTGCAGATAATCAAACAGGGGATGGTCAGATTCCAAGGGGGTTCCCTACAAACCCGCTTATCACGCCTCCTGTTTGCCTATAGCTCCCGACCACACTCACTCACAGGGGTTCCACCCGCAGAGCTACCTTTGAAAAGGACGCTCAAAACCCGATTATCGCTTATACACCCCACCATGAAAGAAATTGTCGCGAGCAGGCGCCAGTCACAATATCACTACAATGACAGGTGTGCGAGGGCGCGATGTATTGATGTAAATGATCCTGTTTTTGTCCTCAACTATGCTGCAGGTCTCAAATGGCTCGCAGGCACTGTGGTTGCCAAAGAGGGAAATAGGATTCTGGTAGTTAAACAGACCAATGGACAAATCTGCCGCAAACATGTGCATCAAACAAAAAGGAGGTTCAGCAACCCCATAGAAGAAGCAGAGGAAGAACACGAGATAGATTTCACTCCACCACAGGTGACCAAAGACCGGAACCAAAGGGAGGAGAGCCCAGTCACTGTGGGCAGTCCGGAGAGGCCTGAAGCACTGCAAACAGCAGACACTCAGGCCAGCGTCCAACAACCGGAGCCCGAACTCAGGAGCTCAAAAAGGGAGCGTAAAGCACCAGAGAGACTCAACCTGTGATCCCAATAAGACTTTCGGGGGGGAGGTGATGTCATGTTTTCAACCAGCATTGTAACCCATGTATAAACTGACGTAAGTTATACAGCGTGAGAAGACTGACCACTAGGTGGGAGACACTTTTAACCTGGATCTTCAGGTATAAAAGGGGAAGCTCCACCCATCTTCATCACTTGAGTGCTAAGGAATAAAGGACAGGTCACAGACTGAGCTTCTCTCAAGCATGGGCCTCTTGTGCATTTATACTGTGTAGTAAGGACGTATCGAGAAGAATCTGCTGTGGGATTTTGCTATTCCACATCTGAAAGAAGGCAAATGATATAAGTTAGAAACAGCGATTTTAGCGAGAGCTTGTGCATGGGCTGTGTGACATGATGAGCTCCGCCCTCTTATTTTCAAATACAAATAAAATCAAGACAAGACAAGACATGCATGACTGACTGACTTTGTTTACATATATATGTATATAAATATTTATATATACGTATATTTATATACATTCCCTACTTTTAACTTTCACAATAAATGTACGTTTTCCGTTCTGCCTGCACTGGGTTCTATTACATTTGACATTTTTCACAGCACAAGCAGCTGCTATCAGATCCAGCAGAAAGGCACTCGCGATTTTAAAGGTCACCTTTGTTGCCCACATCTTCCAGCATGGCTTGTCTTCCACCATGGGCATACTGTGTTTGGGTATTTACTGACTGAACCCCCTGATTTCCAGTGGAATTCAACCAATCACACAGCCTTCGTTGAATCAAAAATATATAGATGATGAAACAATTATTTATTTATTTAAATCAAATCAAATTCAATTTTTTGCAATAAAATTGTAAAATTATTTATTTTCTTATAAAGATAAATATATAGATATTTTAAATGTTCTCTTTTTCTGGGTTGTTTTTACTTCCCTCCCTCCTTCCTGCCTGTCTATCATCTGTGGCTTCAACAACCGTCCCAGCCCCGACTGGTCCTGGGCCCCACACTCACTCCCGCACAGCAAAATTGCCTTCAAGAATCAATGAAATCCCACTTTATTCTTTTAAAAGCGAACTGTGTCAGTCAAGAGTCTTTCTACATTTTTGTAATAGGGATGTGCTTGCTGTTCAGGATCATTCGGTGTCTGCTTAAACGGGATGGTTGTCAGTTCCGGTTCATAATTTGCCCCTTTATGACGTATTTTCTCATAATCCGGATCATTCTGTATAGTTTTAAAAGGAATGTGATTTCAGCTGCGATGAGCGGATTGTTAAACTGTTGTGTTTCAAGCTACATTGACGTTGCCTGTGCCCGTGCGCATCCATATCGCAGCACATCTATTCATTACTCGAAATATGCTCAAGTTTTTACTGCATCCATTCCTTGAAATAACCCTTATCCCAAATTTGCTCTCAATATAAAAAACAACAAATTTTGAGCCGATGGCAGAGGCCGCATGGCCTAATGGACAAGGCGTCTGACTTCGATTATAACCAACATGTTATCAGAAGATTACAGGTTCGAGTCCTACCACAGTCAATTAACTGAAAGCGTGAAATTTTATATTCTTTGTTTTGATTCTGCCTCAAAATCAACCATCTCGGACAGTCGCTCACCTGATGTAAAGGAAGGCTGTTTGTTTTAAGAAGCTAATGGCGCATTTTCATCACTGTCGTTCTGGTTGCACGGGCAGAAAAGGCGGTGAAGTAAACTTCCTTGCACATTATTTCTGTTTTGATGCAAAAAGTCGGGGATCGATGTCTGACGTTGCTGTAAATAGGAGACGAGGTGTGTGAAAGGTTCAGGCGATGGACTGCTAATCCAGTGTGCTCCCACCCTCGTCATTATAGTGTTAAAAATTTGATCCCTCTGTTTTTTTTGTCAATCACATTTAATCTCATTGCCAAATTCACTTTTTACTGACAAGGATGCAACTCT
Source organism: Pristiophorus japonicus (assembly GCF_044704955.1). Taxonomy (NCBI): domain Eukaryota; kingdom Metazoa; phylum Chordata; class Chondrichthyes; family Pristiophoridae; genus Pristiophorus; species Pristiophorus japonicus. The sequence goes on along the minus strand of NC_092001.1, from coordinate 23,674,811 downwards.
TTGGTAATGTAATGTCTCAAATTAATAATATATTCATCAAAGGGAAAACATTAGCAGGACGATGGAGAGGGGGACTCATTAGAAAGGTCTCTGAGAGTCAGCATATGCACGATGGGCCGAATAGTAAACTATCGTCAGAATCTGAGAGCTACGTGTCTCGTCGTCGGCGGCTCGTCGGTCTAGGGGTATGATTCTCGCTTTGGGATTTTCAAAATTGAAATGCGAGAGGTCCCGGGTTCAAATCCGGGACGAGCCCTGCCAACTTTTAGTCAAAGAACCACTTCTGAGCTGGTCGACATGTGAGAAAACGGACATATTTTAAATTAAAACGTGTGATTTCGCTCCGTTGTTCCCACAGCGTCCAAATCCTGAAGTTTCCCAGGAGCAAAGTGAAACTCACCGAACTGAGTAAAGTTAAAGTATCTCAGATGTGCTCGGCTCTTTGTCTCATTGGACAACCTAAACCCGAGTTTGGTTCCGGCCAATACTTGATCAGGAAATCTTCATTTCTGCATGCATGAGCTCACCTCCATTGGGCTAAGCATATATTCGGCGTCAATCTCCACTTCAACGTGAAACATACTCTGCCCTGAATATGAGTGCGTCCTGTTTCGAAAGCGCCGAAAAGACGTGAGAAGCTGGCTTTTGAATTAGTCCATTGGCTGCCGTATTCAATCCGTACAGGAAATCAATTCCGGGGTGGCCAAGCTGCCTGGTCTGATTAAAAGTGGTTCTCACCCTATATTTCAGGCATGTTATAGTCTTCTGGCCTCAATATTAGGTTCAGCGTATCGGATCATAAGCACCGGTCCCATTGTCTGGTAATGATTCTGCTGTTCCCACTCACACCTCCTCTGTACCATTCTTTGTTACTTTTTTGCCCGCTTACCATTTTCACACCAGCAGAGAATAACTCGACCCTGGGAAAATGTAACTGACAATATTAGTCATTTTACCCACTTTGCCTTTTCGCATTGTGCCATTTATTATTCAATCACGCCTAAGCTTCACTGTATCACAGACATTCCCTTTTGATCTTCCTCGCTGCCTATTTTTTTCCAGGCGCTATTTTTGTTGAAAAAATCTGTAAAATTTACATTTTTCATAAAATATCGGAATGATCATCTGACTGAACGTGAACCCGGGATCTTCATCCACAGATTTTGCACGAACTGCTGAGTTTTACAGAATTCTCTGTTTTTGTTCATTCTGTTTCCTTATCCCTTTTGAGGTGATGTGTTGATGGTCGGGGTCATTCTCTGTCTCTAAAATGGTGTGCTATCAGTCCCGGTTCGTTCTGTGTCTGTTTAAAAGGGATGTGCTGTCTGTGCCGGATTTCAAATTTCAAATTTCGAAAACTGCCTTTGGAGGGTGCAGGAATTGTAGTTTGTTTGTGTGTTTGTGTAAGCGAGAGTGCGTGCAAACGTGCCGCGCGATCTTACTGTGCATTTCATGTCATGGGAGGAAAAATGCATTACATGCAACTTGAAGCCACACTGATTTGATTCAACACGCATTCGAGGACTGCCTGAAAGGAGAAGAATCTGCTGTGGGATTTTACTATTCCACATCTGAAAGAAGGAAAATGACATAAGTTAGAAACAGCGATTTCAGCGAGAGCTTGCGGATGGGCTGTGTGACATGATGATCTCCTTCCCCCTTATTTTCAAATACAAATCAAATCAAGACAAGACAAGACATGACTGACTGTCTGACTTTGTTTATATGAATATATGTATAAATATTTATATGTACATATATTTACATACATTCCCTACTTTTTAATTTTCACAATAAATGTACGTTTTCCGTTCTGCCTGCATTGACTCTATTACATTTGACCTCTTTCACAGCACACGCAGCTGCTGTCAGATCCAGCAGAAAGGCACTCGCGATTTTAGAAGATCACCTTTGTTGCCCACATCTTCCATCGTGGCTTGTCTTCCACTATGGGATGACTGTGTTTGGGTATTTACTGACTGCACCACCTGATTTCCAGTGGAATTCATCCAGTCACACAGCCTTCGTTCAATCAAAAATATAGAGATTATGAAACAATTATTTATTTATTTCAATCAAATCAAATTCCATTTTTTGCTATAAAATTGTAAAATTATTTATTTTCTTATTATGATAAATATATAGATATTTTATATTTTCTTTTTTCTGAGTTGTTTTTACTTCCCTCCTTCATTCCTGCCTGTCTATCACCTGTGGCTTCAACAGCCGTCCCTGTCCCGACTGGTCCTGAGCCCCACACTCACTCCCGCACAGCACAATTGCCTTCAAGAATCAATGAAATCCCACTTTATTCTTTTAAAAGCGAACTATGTCAGTCAAGGGTCACTCTAAATTTTTATAATAGGGATGTGCTTGCTGTTCAGGATCATTCGGTGTCTGCTTAAACGGGATGGTTGTCAGTTCCGGTTCATAATGTGCCCCTTTATGACGTATTTTCTCAAAATCCGGATCATTCTGCATAGTTTTAAAAGGAGTGTGATTTCAGCTACGATGTCCAAATTGTTTAACTGTTGTGTTTGAAGCTACATTCACGTTGCCTGTGCCCGTGCGCATCCATATCGCAGCGCATTCATTCATTACTCGAAATATGCTCATGTTTTACTACATCCATTCCTTGAAATAACCCTTATCCCAAATTTGCTCTCAATATAAAAAACAACAAATTTTGAGCTAATGACAGTGGCCGCGTGGCCGAATGGACAAGGCGTCTGACTTCGATTGTGACCATCATGTTATCAGAAGATTACAGGTTCGAGTCCTACCACAGTCAGCTAACTGAAAGCGTGAAATTTTATATTCTTTGTTCAGATTCTGCCTCAAAATCAACCATCTCGGACAGTCGCTCACAGGATGTAAAGGAAGGCTGTTTGCTTTAAGAAGCTAATGGCGCATCTTCATCACTGTCGATCTGGTTGCACGGGCAGAACAGGCGGTGAAGTAGACTTCCTTGCACATTATTTCTGTTTTGATGCAAAAAGTAGGGGATCGATGTCTGACGTTGCTGTAAATAGGAGACGAGGTGTGCGAAAGGTTCAGGCGATGGACTGCTGATCCAGTGTGCTCCCACCCTCGTCGTTATTGTGTTAAAAATTTGATCACTCTGTTTTTTTTGTCAATCACATTTAACCTCATTGCCAAATTCACCTTTTACTGACAAGGATGCAGCTCTTTGGTAATGTAATGTCTCAAATTAATAATAGATTCATCATAGGGAAAACATTAGCAGGACTATGGAGAGGGGGGCTTATGAGACAGGTCTCTGAGAGTCAGCACAGGCACGTTGGGCCGAATAGTAAACTACCGTCAGAATCTGAGTGCTACGCTCTTCATTGTCGGTGGCTCGTTGGTCTAGGGGATGATTCTCGCTTTGGGATTTACAAAATTGAAATGTGAGAGGTGACGCTTTCAAATCCCGGACAATCCCTGCCAACTTTTATTCAAAGAACCGCTTCTGTGCAGGTCGACATGTAAGAAAATGTGAATATTTCAACTTAAAACGTGTGATTTCGCTCCGTTGTTCACACAGCGTCCAAATCCTGGAGTTTCCCAGGAGCAAACTGAAACTCACCTGATTGAGTAAAGTTAAAGTATCTCAGATGAACTCGGCCCTGTGTCTCATTGGACAACCTAAACCCGTGTTTGGTTCCGGCCAATATTTGATCAGTATATCTTCATTTCTGCACGCATGAGCTCACCTCCATTGGGTTAAGCATACATTCGGCGTCAATCTTCACTTCAACGTGAAACATACTCTGCCCTTTATATGAGTGCATCTTGTTTCTCTAGTGCCAAAAAGACGTGACAAGCTGGCTTTCGAATTCGTCCCTTTGCTGCCGAATTCAAACCGTACAGGAAACCAATCCGGGGTGGCCAAGCCGCCTGGTCTGATTAAAAGGCGTTCACACCCTATACTTCAGGCATGTTATGGTCTTCTGGCCTCAACATTAGTTTCAGCATATCGGATCATAAGCACCGCTTCCATTGTCTGGTAATTGTTCTGCTGTTCCCACTAACACCTCCTCTGTACCATTCTTTGTTACTTTATTGCCCGCTTACCACCCACTTTGCCTTTTTGCATTGTGCCATTTATTATTCAATCACTCCTAAGCTCCACTGTATCACAGACATTACCTTCTTTCATTCCTCGCTGCCTATTTTTTTCCAGGCACTATTTTTTTGAAAAAATCTGTAAATTTTACATTTTTCCGAAAATATCGGAATAATCACCTGACTGAACCTGAACACGGGATCTTCATCCACAGAAACTGCACGAAATGGTGAGTTTTGCAGAATTTTCTGCTTTTGTTCATTCTGTTTCCTTATCCCTTTTATGGTGATGTGCTGATGGTCGGGTTCATTCTCTGTCTCTCTACAATGGTGTGCAATCAGTCCCGGTTCGTTCTGTGTCTGTTTAAAAGGGATGTGATGTCTGTACAGGATTTCAAATTTCAAATTTCAAAAACTGCCTTTGGAGAGTGCAGGAATTTTAGTTTGTTTGTGTGTTTGTGTAAGCGAGAGAGTGTGTGCAAACGTTCTGCGCGATCTTACTGTGCATTTCATGTCATGTGAGAAAAAAGGCATCACATGTAACTTGAAGCCACACTGATTTGATTGAACACGCATTCCAGAACTGCCTGACAGGAGAAGAAACTGCTGTGGGATTTTGCTATTTCAAATCTGAAAGAAGGCAAATGACATAAGTTAGAAACATAGCGATTTTAGCGAGAGCTTGCGTATGGGCTGTGTGACATGATGACCTCCTTCCCCCTTATTTTGAAATACAAATCAAATCAAGACAAGACAAGACATGACTGACTGACTGACTTTGTTTCTATATATATGTATATATATACTTATATTTATATACATTCCCTACTTTTTAACTTTCACAATAAATGTAATTTTTCCGTTCTGCCTGCACTGGGTTCTATTACATTTGACCTCTTTCACAGCACAGGCAGCTGCCGTCAGATCCAGCAGAAAGGCACTCGCGATTTTAAAAGATCGCCTTTGTTGCCCACATCTTCCCTCGTGGCTTGTCTTCCACCATGGGCTTACTGTGTTTGGGTATTTACTGACTGCACGCCCTGATTTCCATGGAATTTATCCAGTCACACAGCCTTCGTTCAATCAAAAATGTATAGATTATGAAACAGTTAATTATTTGTTTGAATCAAATCAAATTCAAATTTTTGCAATAAAATTGTAAAATTATTTATTTTCTTATTATGATAAATATATAGAAATATTAAATTGTCTTTTTGTCTGCGTTGGTTTTATTTCCCTCCCTCCTTCCTGCCTGTCGATCACCTGTGGCTTCAACAACCATCCCAGCCCCGACTGGTCCTGAGACCCACGCTCACTCACGCACAGCAAAATTGCCTTCAAGAATGATAGAAATCCCACTTTATTGTTTGAAAAGCGAACTGCTGTCAGTCAAGGGTCATTCTACATCTTTGTAATAGGGATGTGCTTGCTGTTCAGGATCATTCGGTGCTTGCTTAAACGTGATGGTTGTCAGTTCCGGTTCATAATTTGCCCGTTTAAAACTTATTTTCTCATAATCCGGATCATCCTGTATAGTTTTAAAAGGAGTGTGATTTCAGCTGCGATGACCGAATTGTTAAACTGTTGCGTTTCAAGCTACATTGACGCTGCCTGTGCCTGTGCGCATCCATATCGCAGCCAATCTATTCATTAATCGAAATATGCTCATATTTTCCGAAATCCACTCCTTGATATAACCCTTGTCCCAAATTTGCTCTCAATATAAAAAACAACAAATGTTTCGTCAACGACAGCGGCCGCTTTCCCTCATGGATAAAGCGTCTGACATCGGTTATGATACGCGATGTTATCGGAAGATTGCAGGTTCGAGTCTTGCCGCGGTCAACTAACTGGCCATGTGAAATTTTATATTCTTTATTTTGATTCTGCCTCAAAAAACCAATCATCTCGGACAGTCACTCACCTGATGTAAAGGAAGGCTGTTGCTTTAAGAAGCTAATGGCACATTTTCTTCACTGTCGATCTGGTTGCACGGGCAGAACAGGCGGTGAAGTAGACTTTCTTGCACATTATTTCTGGTTGGATGCAAAAAATAAGAGATGGATGTCTGACGTTGCTGTAAATAGGAGACGAGGTGGCCGAGAGGTTCAGGCGATGGACTGCTAATCCAGTGTGCTCCCACCATCGTCGTTATTGTGTTAACCATTTATCCGCTCTGTTTTTTTTGTCAATCACATTTAACCTCGTTGCCAAATTCAGCTTTTGCTGACAAGGATGCAGCTCTTGGTAATGTAATGTCTCAAATTAATAACATATTCATCAAAGGGAAAACATTAGCAGGATTATGGAGAGGGGGACTAATTAGATAGGTCTCTGAGAGTCAGCACAGGCAAGATGAGCCGAATAGCAAACTACCTTTAGAATCAGAGAGCACTGCTGTACCCTGTCGGCGGCTCGTTGGTCTAGAAGTATGATTCTCTCTGGGATTTTCAAAATTGAAATGCGAGAGGTCCCAGGATCCAATCCCCGACGAGCCCTGCCAACTTTTAGTCAAGGAACCGCTTCTGAGCCGGTCGACATGTGAGAAAACGGACATATTTCAAAATAAATCGTGTCATTTCGCTCCGTTGTTCCCACAGCGTCCAAATCCTGGAGTTTCCCAGCAGCAAAGTGAATCTCACCTGACTGAGTAAAGTTCATGTGTCTCAGATGTACTCGGCTCTGTGTCTCATTGGACAACCTAAACCCGTGTTTGTTTCCGGCCAATGCTTGACCAGTATATCTTCATTTCTGCACGCATGAGTTCACCTCCATTGGGATAAGCATGCATTCAGCGTCAATCTCCACTTCAACGTGAAACAGACTCTGCCCTGAATATGAGTGCGTCCTGTTTCTCCAGCGCCGAAAAGATGTGAGAAGCTGGCTTTTGAATTTGTCCCTTGGATGCCGAATTCAAACCGTACAGGAAATCAATCCGGGGTGGCCAAGCTGCCTGGTCTGATTAAAAGGCGTTCACACACTATATTTCAGGCATGTTATAGTCTTCTGGCCTCAACATTAGGTTCAACGTATCGGATCATAAGCACCGCTCCCATTGTCTGCTAATGGTTCTGCTGTTCCCATAACACCTCCTCTGGTCCATCCTTTGTTACTTTATTTCCAGCTTACCACCCACTTTGCCTTTTCTCATTGTGCCATTTATTATTGAATCACTCCTACGCTCCACTGTATCACAGGCATTCCCTTTTGTCCTTCCTCGCTGCCTATTTTTATCCAGGCGCTATTTTGTTGAAAAAATCAGTAATCTTTTCGTTTTTCCCAAATTTTCGGAATGATCATCTGACTGAACCTGAACCTGGGATCTTCATCCATTGAATCTGCACGACCTGCTGAGTTTTACAGAATTCTCTGTTTTTGTTCATTCTGTTTCCGTATCCCTTTTAAGGTGATGTGCTGTCTGTCCGGGGTCATTCTCTGACTCTCTAAAATGGTGTGCTATCAGTCCCGTTTCGTTCTGTGTCTGTTTAAAAGGTATGAGCTGTCTGTCCCGGATTTCAATTTCAAATTTCAAAAACTGCCTTTGGAGGTTGCAGGAATTTTAGTTTGTTGGTGTGTTTGTGTAAGCGAAGGAGTGTGTGCAAACATTCTGCGCGATCTTACTGTGCATTTCATGTTATGGGAGAAAAAAGGCATGACATGCAACTTAAAGCCATTCTGATTTGATTGAACACGCATTCGAGGACTGCCTGTCGGGAGAAGAATCTGCTCTGGGATTTTGCTATTCCACATCTGAAAGAAGGCAAATTACATAAGTTAGAAACATAGCGATTTTAGCGAGAGCTTGCGTATGGGCTGTGTGACATGATGAGCTCCTTCCGCCTTATTTTCAAATACAAATCAAATCAAGACAAGACAAGAGAAGACTGAATGATTGACTTTGTTTTTTTAGATATATATACATATAGATAAATATTTATATATATGTATATTAATATATACATTCACAAATTTTTAACTTTCACAATAAATGTGCTTTTTCTGTTCTGCCTCCACTGTACTCGACTACATTTTAATCTCTTTCACAGCTCACGCAGCTGCTGTCAGATCAACGTCAAACAGACTCTGCCCTGAATATGAGTGCGTCCTGTTTCTCTCGTGCCGAAAAGATGTGAGAAGCTGGCTTTTGAATTAGTCCATTGGATGCCGAATTCAAACCGTACAGGAAATCAATCCGGGGTGGCCAAGCTGCCTGGGCTGATTAAAAGGCGTTCACACCCTATGTTTCAACATGTTATAGTGTTCTGGCCACAACATTAGGTTCAACGTATCGGATCATAAGCACCGCTCCCATTGTCTGGTAATGGTTCTGCTGTTCCCACTAACACCTCCTCTGGACCATCCTTTGTTACTTTATTGCCCGCTTACCAGTCACTTTGCCTTTTCGCATTGTGCCATTTATTATGCAATCACTCCTAAGCTCCACTGTATTACAGACATTCCCTTTTGTCCTTCCTCGCTGCCTATTTTTATCCAGGCGCTATTTTTTTGAAAAAATCAGTAATCTTTACGTTTTTCCTAAATTTTCGGAATGATCATCTGACTGAACGAGAACCCGGGATCTTCATCCACAGTATCTGCACGACCTGCTGAGTTTTACAGAATTCTCTGTTTTTGTTCATTCTGTTTCCGTATCCCTTTTAAGGTGATGTGCTGATGGTCGCGGTCATTCTCTGAGTGAGTGACAGTGTCTGTCCTATACACACCTGTCAATCTTGGACTAACACACAGTACCAGAGAGTGAGTGGCAGTGTCTGTCCTATACACAGCTGTCATTCACACACTGACACACAGTACCAGAAAGTGAGTGACAATGTCTGTCCTATACACACCTGTCAATCACACACTGACACACAGTACCAGAGAGTGAGTGACAGTGTCTGTCTTGTACACACCTGTCAATCCTACACTGACACACAGTACCAGAAATTGACCGATAAAGTGTCTAATCTATCCTAATGAAGTAATGAAAAAGTATCCCATTGGACCAATGACTGACAGAAACAATACCAGCCAGAGTCAGCACCTTCAGGGGAGGGAGAGGGAGGGGAACCAGTGAGTGTAGAACTAAACCCAGCCAGTGATGGTGATGATAATTCGGAACATAGGACAAGCTGCCTTCAGACGTGCGATTTGTTTGAATTTCAGACAGGGATGGGGATGAGTGAATGGTGAGGGGATTTACAGCTTTGGAGGAAAAAGAGAGGAAAGAATGTTCCATAGAATCTAGATTTGCCTGTTCTGAATTTCTGTCCTGTACTTGCAGTAATGATTTTTGTAAACTCCTTTTCCAAGGTATCAGAAGGGGAGGATTTGTAGAAGGGAAACACAAACCAAACATCACGTCAAGATCTAACAGAACCACTCGATTCCTCAGGACCTGAAAATCATCGGCCTTTGAATGTGGAAGGAGAAATGTTTGTCTGTTCTGTCTGGGGACAGATTTCAAACATCAGTTTGACTGGAAAAGCACCAAGACACACATACCCGAGTGAGAGTATTTCAGTGCACTGACTTTGGGAAGAGATTTAACCAGTTACACAGCCTGAAAAAACATCGCAGCATTGACAGCGGGGAGAACCCGTGTACGTGTTCTGTGTGTGGACCAGGCTTCAAGTGATCGTCCAACCTGGAGAGACACAAGGACCCCCGCAGCATGGAGAAAACGTGGGAATGTGGGGACTGTGGGAAGGGATTCAATTACCCGTCTGAGCTGGAAGTTCATCGACCCAGTCACACTGGGGAGAGGCCGTTCACCTGCGCTGAGTGTGGGAAGAGATTCACTCGATCATCCAACCTACTGAAACACCAGCGAGTTCACACTGGAGAGAGGCAATTTACCTGCTCTGCGTGTGGGAAGGGATTCACGACATCATCCGACCTGCTGAAACACCAGCGAGTTCACACTGGGGAGAGACCATTCACCTGCTCCGAGTGTGGGAAGGGATTCACTCGATCATCCCACCTGTTGACACACCAGCGAGTTCACACTAGGAAGAGGCCATTCAACTGCTCCGAGTGTGGGAATGGAGTCACTACATCATGCAACCTGCTGAAACACCAGCGAGTTCACACTGGGGAGAGCCCATTCACCTGCTCCGAGTGTGGGAAGGGATTCACTACATCATCCAACCTGCTGAAACACCAGCGAGTTCACACTGGGGAGAGGCCGTGTACCTGCTCTGACTGTGGGAAGGGATTCATTACATCATCCGACCTGCTGACTCACATGCGAGTTCACACTGGGGAGAGGCCGTACACCTGCTCCGAGTGTGGGAAGGGATACACTCAGTTATCCGACCTGCTGAGACACCAGCGAGTTCACTCTGGGGAGAGGCCATACAGCTGCTGCGAGTGTGGGAAGGGATACACTCAGTTATCTGACCTGCTGACACACCAGCGAATTCACACTGGGGAGAGGCCGTACACCTACTCCGAGTGTGGGAAGGGATCGACTCAGTTATCCGACCTGCTGACCAGCAAGTTCACACTGGAGAGAGGCCGTACACCTGCTCCGAGTGTGGGAAAGGATACACTCAGTTATCCGACCTGCTGAGACAACAGCGAGTTCACAAGTGACTTCAGGGTCTGGATTCTGCTATTGTCCCAGACTGAATCGTTCCCATTCTGACAGTTGGGCTTTCTTTCTGCTTATACTGATCACCCGTATAATTGGGCTGGAATTTACTATTCGAGATATTTCACCAATTAATCACTGGGAATAGGGTCAGGTAAAAAAATAACGCTTATTGTGTTTGCATACATATTTCACTCTTTAAAAAACATAAGAAATAGGAGCAGGAGTAGGTCATTGGCCACTCGCGTATGCTCTGCCATTTATAAGATCATGGCCGATCTGATCTTGGGCACAGCTCCACTTCCCTGCCCGCTCCCCATAATCCTTCACTGCATTATCGCTCAATATATTCAATATATTCTTAAATATATTCAATGACCCAACCTCCACAGCTCTCTGTGGTAGATAATTCCAAACATTTATGACGCTCTGAGAAAAGAAATGTCTCCACATCTCCGTTCTAAATCAGTGACCCCTCATTCTCAAACTATGCCCCTAGTTCTAGATTTCCCTACGAGAAGAAACACTTTCTCTGCATCTACCTTGTTGAACCCCCTCAGTATCTTATATATTTCAATAAGATCATTTCTCATTCTTCCAAACTCCAATGAGTACAGGCCCCACCTGCTCAACCTTTCTTCATAGGTCAATCCCTTCACCTCAGGAATCAAACTAGTGAAGCTTCTCTGAACTGTCTGCAATGTAAGTATATCCCGCCTTAAATAAGGAGATCAAAACTGTGCACTGTACGCTAGGTGTGGTCTCACCAATACCCTGTACAGTTGTTGCAGGACTTCTCTGCTTTTATACTCTATCCCCCTTGCAATAAAGGCCAACATTCCATTTGCCGTCCTGATTACTTGCTGTACCTGCATACTGACTTTTTGTGTTTCATGCACAAGTCCCCCCAGGTCTCTCTGTACTGCAGCACTTTGCAATTTTTCTCCATTTAAATTACAATTTGCTTTTCGATTTTTTCTACCAACGTGGATAACCTCACATTTTCCCACATTATACTCCATGTGCCAAATGTTTGCCCAATCACTTAGTCTGTCTATATTCCTTTGTCGATTGTTTGTGCCCTCCTCACAATCTGCTTTCCCACCATCTTTGTATCATCAGGAAACATGGCTATATTACACTTGATCCCCTCTTCCGAGCCATTAATATAGATTGTAAATAGGTGAGGCCCCAGCACCGATCGCTACAGCACCTCACTAGTTACTGATTGCCAACCCGAAAATGACCCATTTATGCCAACTCTCTGTTTTCTGTTAGTTAACCAATCCTCTATCCATGCTAATATATTAACCCCAACACCGTGAACTTTTATCTTGTCAAATGCCTTCTGGATGTCCAAATATACCACATCTACTGGTCCCCCCTTATCCACCCTGCTCGGTACACCCTCAAATTGCTCCAGCAAATTTGTGAAATGTGAGTTCCCTTTCATAAAACCATGCTGACTCTGCTTGATTGTATTATGCTTTTCCAAATGTCCTGCTACTGCTTCCTTAATAACGGACTCCAGCATTTCCCCAACGACAGATGTTAGGATAATTGATCTATAGTTTCCTGCTTTTTGTCTGCCTCCTTTTTTAAGGACAAAGCAGCCCACTTGATTGGCCCTGCATTCACCACATTAAACATTCACTCCCTCCACCACCGGCGCACCTTGGCTGCAGTGTGTAACATCTACAAGATGCACTGCAGCAACTCACCAATGCTTCGTTGTCAGCTCCTCCCAAACCCGCGACCCCTACCACCGAGAAGGACAAGGACAACAAGCGCATGGAAACAGCATCACCTGCAAGTTCCCCTCCAAATTACTCAGCACCCTGACTTGGAAATATATCGGCTGCTGTTTCATAGTCGCTGGGTCAAAATCCTGGCACTCCCTCCCTAAAAGCACTGTGGGAGCACATTCAGCACACGGACTGCAAAGGTACAAGAACGCAGCTCACTCTCAGTTCTCGGGTCCGATTAGGGATGGGCAATATATACTGGCCTGGAGAGTGCCACCCACATTTTAAGTACGAATAAAGAAAGGAATCAAATTAATCAGAATGCACCAGAATAAAGTGACATTTCAGCACTTTCTAGGGAGGTAACTGGCCCAGACACCTCCCTAGTAAATAGTATTTAGAAAGGTCCGGATAAAGGGGCAGGGGAAAAACAGATACAAACAGAGACACAATTATAGACACCCAGACATAAGCACACACATATATCACGCACACAGCCCATACACAGACATATATCACGCACACACAAGTAGAGTCATCCCCTCAAACACACACAAAGCCCGTACACAGATATATATTGCACACACAGCCCGTATACACATATATATCACATACAGAGCCCGTGCACACATCACACACACAAAGACGTACACAGACATATATCACACACACAGCCCATACACAGACATATATCACACACACAGCCCGTACACAGACATATATCACACACACAGCCCGTACACAGACATATATCACACACACACACACAGCCCGTACTCAGACATATCACACACACAGCCCGTACACAGGCATATATCACACACACAGATCGTACACAGACATATATCACACACACAGCACGTACACAGACATATATGATACACAAAGCCTGTACAGAGATATATATCACACACACAGCCCGGACACAGACATATATCACACACACAGCCCATACACAGACATATAGCACATACACACACAGCCCGTACACAGACATATATCACACACACAGACCGTACACAGACATATATCACACACACACACAGCACGTACACAGACATATATGATACACACAGCTGGTACAGAGACATATATCACACGCACACAGCCCGTACGCAGACATATATCACACACACAGACCATACACAGACATAAATCACACACACACACACAACACATACACAGGCACGTATGATACACACAGACTGTACACAGAAATATATCACACACACAACCTGTACACAGATATATATCACACACACAGACTGTACACAGACACATATCACACACACAGACTGTACACAGATATATATATCACACACACAGCCCATACACAGACATATATCACACACACAGACAGTACAAGGACATATCACACACACACACAAACACAGCACGTACACAGACATATATGATACACACAGCCCATACACAGACATATATCACTCACAACCTGTACACAGACATATATCACATACACACAGCCTGTACACAGACATATATCACACACACAGACCGTACACAGACATATATCACACACAACACGTTCACAGACATATATCAAACACACAGACCGTACGCAGACATATATCACACACACAGCCCGTACACAGACATAAATCACAAACACTGCCCGTCCACAGACAAAAATCATACACACAGTCAGTACAGAGACATATATCACACACACAGCCCGTACACAGACATATCGCACACAACACGTACACAGACATATATCATACACACAGACCGTACACAGACATATATCACACACACAGACCGTAAACAGACATATATCACACACACAGCCCATAAACAGACATGTATCACACACACAGTCAGTACACAGACATATATCACACACACACAGCCTGCACACAGACACATATCACACACACAGTCTGTAAACAGACATATATCACACACACAGCCTGTAAACAGACATATATCACACACACAGCCTGTACACAGACTTATATCACACACACAGTCTGTACACAGACGTATAGCACACACACAGCCCGTACACAGACATATATCACACATACAGCCCGTACACAGACATATATCACACACACAGTCAGTACACAGACATATATCACACACACACACAGCCTGTATACGGACATATATCACACACAACACGTACACAGACATATATCACACACACAGACCGTACACAGACATATATCACACACACAGACAGTAAACAGACATATATCACACACACAGCCCGTAAACAGACATGTATCACACACACAGTCAGTACACAGACATATATCACACACACACAGCCTGCACACAGACACATATCACACACACAGCCTGTACACAGACAGATATCACACACACAGTCTGTACACTGATATATATCGCACACACACAGCCCGTACACAGACATATATCACTCACACACAGCCCGTACAGACATATATCACACAAACAGTCTGTACACATAAAAATATCACACACACAGCCCGTGCACAGACATATATCACACACACAGCCTGTACACAGGCATATATCACACACACAGTCTGTACACAGACATATATCACACACACAGCCCGTACACAGACATATATCACACACACCGTCAGTACATGGACATATATCACATGCACAGCCTGTACACAGACATATATCATACACACAGCCAGTACACAGACATATATCACACAAACAGTCTGTACACAGACATATATCACAAACACAGTCTGTACACAGACATATATCACACACACAGACTGCAGACAGACATATATCACACACACAGTCTGTACACAGACATATATCACACACACACAGTCTGTACACATATATATATCACACACACAGCCTGTGCACAGACATATATCACACACACAGCCTGCACACAGACATATATCACACACACAGTCTGTACACAGCCATATATCACACACGCAGCCCGTACACAGACATATATCACACACACACAGACCGTACACAGACATATAGCACACACACAACCTGTACACAGACATATATCACACACACACAGACTGTGCATAGACATATATCACAAACCCAGCCTTTACACAGACATATGTCACACACATAGTCTGTGCACAGACATACATCACACACACAATCTGAACACAGACATATATCAAACACACAGTCTGTACACAGACATATATCACACACACAGACTGTACACAGACATATATCACACACACAGTCTGTACACAGACATATATCACACACACAGACTGTACACAGACATATATCACACACACAGTCTCTATACAGACATAAAGCACACACACAGACATATAATGTTGATTTCCGGATTCTTTTACCTCAATCTGGTTCAGCAAAATTACTGAAACGAATACCGTTTGTGCTTTAAACAAAGCAAGCTTTTATTTAAAAAGCAAATCCCGATCGGGGACTTTATCAGACAGAAGGAATGCAAGTCTGTTCGAACGCACCTGCTTCCTACGGACAAAGTGATGTTACATTGTCAAGGGACGGCAGTTATACATTTTCAGCAAAATATAACAAGATAGGGCTAGAGTGACATCCTAGTCCAGCCTATCCCTTTTGATCCCTCTTTCCCTTTGTCCACTCATAAGCCGACCTAAGTATGGTCTGATTTTAAACAAAGACCTTCATTTAATGTTTCAGGTTAATAACATAATTTAATAAGACCTTGAGGTTTTTCTGCAAGCTGTGGGTTTTGTTTCAATATGTGTTAGTGTTGTAACATTTCGCAGTCTCGAGTCTTGAGATGTCATGGCTATTCATCCATGAATACTTTGTTAGCTTATACTGTCCCTATACAATTGCCACGTTCTCAACTTCAATGTCTCTATATATTTTTAAACATTCACATTCCCCCCTTTTATCATTCCATGATAACACTTAGGATCATTCTAGGAGTATCGCATTCATCCGTTCACACTATATTTCCTGAATCATATTGTTGTTAGTGTCGAGTAGTTCTTTAGTTCGTTGGATCATAACTCGGGAGCCCTTGACCACAAGAGGGTTTGCTAACCTTGCCATCATTAGTTTACAACAAAGGTTAAGGCAATCAACAATTAGATAGGATCTCCAAGATCAATCTGATAGCCAATCAAACCAGCTAGATCCTTCTGCTGGTGTGGATAACTTTTTCACCTCCCTTCTTATGTGATCAGCGAGATTGGTTATGTTTTCTGAACTATCAGCAATGTAAATGCAACATTCAGATCCTATCAGGGGACACGTTCCCCCTTTCTCAGCTAACAGGTAATTGAGGGCCATTCGGTTTTGTAATGCTACGGTCCTTATTTCTACCATTTCAGCTGTGATGCCCTCCAGAGCTTCAGCAGTATTGTATTGGCCCCCTCCTCTCGTGATAGTTTGGCTCTGAATCCATCTGACATTCTCAGTGAGGGTTAGTGGAACGGGGCGCAAAGGAATTCCCCCTTTGGAATATATAGGAAATGTATAGGGAATGTGAACACACCCAACATCTAGAAAAGTTCCCATTTTGCACATAAACATAAGACATGTACAAAAAGGTGTTTACATGGAGCTCGCGTCTCTGTCTCCCCTCCCATGCGCCGAAACTGTCATATATCAACAATATTATACAGACTGTGGCATGCAGACAGTTTCATCTTATGGCTCAGGATTCAGCTAAATAGTCCAATTATTTTGCTGATTAAACGAGTTCGGTTCTCCCGTCTCTCTTCTTTGGTCACCGCTGGTATAGCTGGCTGTCTATCACTACGGGTAAAAGTTCAAACTGGTCCACGTTCCAATTAGGATGCCAACGGCCTTGTTCAGCTATGGAGATGAGGAAGTCTGGAACAGAAACAGGAATTAGAATAACCAGTAAAACAGGTTCGTTAGAGGGTGGTGAGCTTGCAGTGGTGCAGGTGAACCCAGGCACTTTTCCCCTCAACCTTGGCTGCAGTGGGGGTAGTGAGTAACACCTGAAAAGGCCCCTCCTATTGTGGCTCTAATCCCTTCCGAATCCATACTTCCCTGGTGCCACGAGGGACAATTCGGGTAAAACTGGGAGGTCGAGGTGAGCATCTTGAACCTGGTTGTGAGCTAGTCGCAGAGCCTGAGTCAAAGAAAGAATATAGGTGGTCATCAGACGAGCTGAGATACCATATCTAGGAACAATTTCCCTCATTAACACCTTACCAACAGTTTGAGCCTTATTGTCCAGGGTAGGGTAGGCTTCAATCCATCTGCTAAACACATCTACTATTACTAACACATATTTGTAACACTGGACTTTTTGCAACTCAATGCAGTCCAACTGAAATGTCTCAAAGGGACCTTCAGGTAGGGGCGTTTTACCCCAATCACAGGGGACTCCCTTCCCTGGATTATGTTGTTGGCAAACCAGGCAACGACTACTGATGTTCTGGGCGAGCGCCTGGAGTCTAGGGTGCCACCAATTAGCCAAAAGTGTATCACTTGTGGTCCTTGCTCCACAATGAGTAGCAAAACGCATACAATCAATAACCCATAGAGCCAACTCGTCAGACATGCAAGTCTGTTCCGCGGGAGTGGTCCAGAGTTTAGAAACATTGTCTTAAGTACATCCATAATATTTCTACAGCAGTTTATCTTGTTCAGGAGCGTCCTCCTGTGCTTTTATAACATCTTGGATGGTTGGCATTGGTTTTTCCGAGGCTAACTTCTCCTTCGCAGGATTTTTAGTCTGACTCATCATCCGGGGATTTTCGGTGGTGTGGGCGGTACATTTAACAACGGCAATGTTCTTGGGGAGCATGAGGGTTTGCAACAAATCAGATACTAGTTGCTTATGGGAAATCTCATTCTCCTGTGAGGTTAGGAATCCCCTATTTTTCCATAATTGTCCGAAATCATGGGCCACCCCAAAGGCATAGAGTCGGTATAGATATTGATTTGAGGTCTTTGGCCAAGATACAGGCTCGGGAGAGGGCGAATAGTTCATCTTGTTGGGCAGAATAGGCGGTTTCAAAAGCGGCAGATTCCAAGACCTGATTCTCCTGGTTTTTTTATTTGTATCCTGAGATTCGTGTACCTTCTGGATTAATAGAAGAACTTCCGTCAACATACATAATACAGTCTGGATCTTCAATTGGTACATCAACTAAATCTTCCCTGACGGATGTGGCCTCTTAAATTAAAGATAAACAATCATGACTGGGTTCTTCCTCATCTTGGGGTGGCTCAGTAAGAAAACAGGCCGGATTAATTGCAGTACAGTGCAGAAAGGTCAGTTTAGGATTGCCTGTGATTTCAGTGGGTTCTGTCGGATAGAGGGCCAGTCCACATTGCCCTGCACTGGGATCTCAATCGGATCAATGGGAGTATAACCCACTTGGGAGTGGTCCTCTGCCCACACATGAGGATCCACATAGTCAGGTATGCCAGAGACAGTATGATGCTGCAGAGTCGTTAAGACCTTCTCGGGGTCCCCGTGGAATTGGACTGTTCGGCCATGTTTTACAATTTGCACATCCCGGCTGGTAGGGTCAGCCTCGTCTGTAGCCTGGCGCACCATAACTTCCAAATCTTTAGCGTGGTGGGGCTCTTTTTTCAACCACGCTGCCCCTCGCTGCAGCAGGAACGCCATCTTGCCTCTGTCCTCGAGGTCGACTGCATTGATCCTTCTCTCCCGCGATTCTGCCACAACCGCTGGAAGGGTACTTGTAAAATTGATCTTCTTTCCCAGGAGTCCTGCCACTGGAGCTGGGAAGGTCTTTTTAGATCGTTCCAGTCGGATCATTGCCACGCAGTCGTGATGGATGGTCTGTGCCTCAGGTGCTGCACTGGTCTGTTCTCTGGTGTCTGGCCCAAGCAAAGGTGAGGTTTTGCTCTGCCTCTGAGCATGGGGAACATCGATTGCTGGAGAGAAGAGGTCTTCCCATTTCCACTGGGATCGTATGCAAGGTCACGTGATAGGGTGCCTGCGGCAGGTCCAGAGACCACCACTGAGGGGTTCTAGTGGTATACTGCCGCTTAAGGGTTCCCTGTTTTACAATAATCCTATCATCCCCACACTCCAAATGCAACTGGAATTTGCAGAGGAAGTCTCTAGCCATCAAGTTACAGTCCAGATTGGTTGTGATAACAAATCGATGTTCCACCGATTCTTCCTGGCAACCCATTTTAACCGGTTCTGACACCGGGAATGTAGAGACTTGTCCCAGGAATCCTGATAGTCCCTGTGTTTCAGTGAAGGCGGGGAGTTTAAGCTTTGATTGTACAGAAGACATGAAGGCTCCCGTATCTGTCAAGAAGGGTTGCAACTCATTCCGAATTTTTAACAATATCATCGGTTCGTCATCCGAGGAGGGTCCCTGCGTAGTCAATACGAATCGGAGGACGGTTGGCCAAAGGGGTTGTTCTGGGAGAAGTTAGTGTAAGATCCCCGTCCTCTCCCCGCTTGCTCCCTCCTCTTCCTCCTCTTCCTTTTTCGTGCTGACGGGAGAAACAATTTCTATTCCAATGTCTTTCTTGCCCACAAATAAAGCATCCATCTCGTCTTTCCCAGCCCCGACATCTTCCCATACCAGACCGGGGACAGTACGGCGCTCCGCAATTAGCAGGACCCGGGCCATTTGGGTGTTTGATATAACCGTATCCCTGTTTATCCACCCAACTCTGCACACAGCACTGCGGTTCCATCTGGTACCCCTTGGGTCGGGTTTTGGTCCTTTCACCCGAGGCGGCTCTTCCTTTCTAGTCAAGCATTCAATCTTGAACCGGGTTGGGACGCACCTCCCCCCTCTCCTTTCTTTTCCTGCCAATAATATTTAACCGCCCTTTCCATCGGGGCTTTACTATTATCTGCCCAATTATTTGTCCGGATAGCGTGAGCAACCGAATAGGGCAGGCACTGAAGTAGGATAGCGTAGAATTGAGGAGAATCCTCTCCTGCACTGAAGGCATTATCTCCTGATTGACTTCCGTATATTTCAATAAATCTTTCCATGAATTCATCGGCAGTTTCTTCTCGTTTGAATTTAGTTTCTAATACTGCGGCCATACTGATGGGCTTCTGAAGGGTCGTGGTGAGAGCATTAAAGATAGCGTTTAGGTGATCCTGGACATCGTTAGGGTGAGAAACCAACAATGCATCATGAGTAGCACGTCCTCGGTGACTTAGAAATCGGGCATGCTCAGTTGGGCTCAGGGTTTGCTTTACCAGTGCCCACAGGTTCCTTGATTCTGCATTATATCCATGGATGTCGAGGTCACTCTGTGAAATCGGATATCAGGGTTCAGATGGGTGTGTGGATCCCTTTCAGCTTATTTATCTTAGCCTTTTAACTCTTCAATTTGTTTTGTTTGAGTATCTATTTCTTTATTGTATCAGGCAAGTATTATTACATAAGCTTGTTCTGTTTTTATTTTTATTCTGACTATCGCACCATTCCTCTGTTAGGTGAGTCTTTTTTCTATTAAGAAATCCAAGTTGATAATGTTCAGTATGAAATGGCTTTCAATGGAAAGGGTTAACTCCTTTACAGGTTTGTAAGAAGACCTGATGTCATTACGTGACTTCACGTAACCATCTGAAAAAAAAAATCTGTTCATCAGGAAAGGCAGCATTTTTTAACTTCTTATTCATGTACTTGCCAAATATATATTTTTTAATTGATTTAAAACGAGACCACACATTTGTTTACTGAAATTTAATTTCGTCATCAGCCTCGGTCAATGCAAAGCCAACCATTTTAACTAGTAGTCTATCGACAACTTTCTCAGAGGTCCCAGTGGAACTCTGAGTACGTTTCTCGTGCGTGCACTCTTTCTTTAAGACGTCTACGGTTTTTAATATGTCCTCCTTCTGTCAATGAAAGCCCTTATTTAATGGAGTTTTTCTGCCAACTGGACAGGAGTGATTTTTTTTTAGATGCAGTGTAATTTTTCTCATAATTTAAAATCTCAGAACATTTTTTTTTTCAGCACCTATTTAGTACGTTACTTTTTTTTTGTCTTTTCCATAACTAGAGATAAGTCTGGCACGTCGGCTGTGGACTGCTTTTCGTTATCTCAATTGTTCCAGCCTCAAGGTCGTGTTATTTAATATAATTTTTTTTTGAATCCTTTTGAATCCATCTCAGTTGTTTTGCTGTGCCTTCTCTGAATGTTTTCTTTCGACAAGTAAGTGAGCATGTTAAATCCTTTTTTTTTAACCACCGGGACCATGTATTTTTTTCATTTTTTTTTACTCAACACACCTATCCTTTGTGCATTTCCTGTCTCCGTAACTTATCATCCGAATATACGTAATTCAATAAGGTTCACACTCTTAAACTTACCACATACAGGCAACAACACGAATGGTTAAAACAAACTTTCATTCTGTTTGAAAAAGTGGGTGGAGATAAAACAAACCACAACTCCCCGGCTTTTTTGTACAGTAAAAATCACAGAAGCATTTCTCATTTAAACAGACGTTCACAAGAGTCTCTTTTCTTTCCTATTAATTTTTGGATCCATGATTGATCATCTATCCCTATCGAGCTCGAACTATAACCTATCTTTCCAAGTCGCCACTTGGTTTGCGTCACTGCGCAATTTCCCTATCTCTATCCGTATTCTAAGTTTGAAAGGTATTCACCAGATTTTCCTGGATCTCGTTCAGACACTACCTGAGAACCAGCGAGTGGCTAAACTTTCCTCAGACTTTTGAAACCGGGGGAAACTGGACCAGTATTGAAATCATACTCACTCCAGTGGCCACTTTCCCCTCGTCTCGTCCAAGGCTAGTCTGGAACTTAATTCGCAAGTTTTTGGCAGTCGTTCATTGAGATCCCACTTCTGACACCAAATGTTGATTTCTGGATTCATTTACCTCAATCTGGTTCAGCAAAATTACTGAAACGAATACCGTTTGTGCATTAAACAAAGCAAGCTTTTATTTCAAAAGCAAATCCCGATCGGGGACTTTATCAGACAGAAGGAATGCAACTCTGATAGAATGCACCCGCTTCTTACGGACAAAGTGATGTTACATTGTAAAGGGACGACAGTTATACATTTTCAGCAAAAGATAACAAGAAAGGGCGAGAGTGACATCCTAGTCCAGCCTATCCATTTTGATCCCTCTTTCCCTTTGTCCACTCATAAGCCAACCTAAGTATGGTCTGATTTTAAACATTGACCTTATGTTAATGTTTCAGGTTAATAACATGATTTAATAAGACCTTGAGGTTTTTCTGCAAGCTGTGGACTTTCTTTCAATATATGTTAGTGTTGTAACATTTCGCAGTCTCGAGTCTTGAGATGTCATGGCTTTTCCTCCATGAATTCTTTGTTAGCTTATACTGTCCCTATACAATTCCCACGTTCTCAACTTCAATGTCTCTATACATTTTTAAACATTCACAATATCACACACACAGCCTGTACACAGAAATATATCACACACACAGCCTGTACACAGACATATATCACACACACAGTCAGTACACAGACATATATCACACGCACAGACTGTACACAGACATATATCACACACACCCCCTGTACACTGACATATATCACACACACAGTCTGTACACAGACATATATCACACACACAGACTGTACACAGACATATATCACACACACAACCTGTACACAGACATATATCACACACACAGACTGTACACAGACATATATCATACACACAGAATGTACACAGACATATATCACACACACAACCTGTACACAGACATATATCACACACACAGACTGTACACAGATATATATCACACACACACAGTCTGTACACAGACATATAGCACACACACAGCCGGTACACAGACATATATCACACACACAACCTGTAAACAGACATGTATCACACACAAAACCTGTACACAGACATATATCACACACACAACATGTACACAGACATATATCACACACACAGTCTGTACACAGACATATATCACACACACAGTCTGTACACAGACATATATCACACACACAACCTGTACACAGACATATATCACACACACAGACTGTACACAGGCATATATCACACATGCCCCCTGTACACAGACATATATCACACACACCCCCTTTAAACAGACATATATCACACACACAGTCTGTACACAGATATAGATCACACAAACAGCCGGTACACAGATATATATCGCACACACAACCTGTAAACAGACATGTATCACACACACAACTTGTACACAGACATATATCACACACACAGCCTGTACACAGACATATATCACACACACAGTCTATACACAGACACATATCACACACACAGTCTGTACACAGACATATATCACGCACACAGTCTGTACACAGACATATATCACACACACAGACTGTACACAGACATATATCACACACACAGCCTGTACACATAAATATATCACACACACAGCCTGTACACAGACATATATCACACACACAGTCAGTACACAAACATTATTCACATACACAGAATGTACACAGACATATATCACACACACGCCCTGTACACATATATACATCACACACACAGACTGTACACAGACATATATCACACACACAGTCTGTACACAGACATATATCACACGCACAGACTGTACACAGACATATATCACACACATCCCCTGTACACTGACATATATCACACACACAGCATGTACACAGACATATATCACACACACAGTCTATACACAGACATATATCACACACACAGTCTGTACACAGACATATATCAAACACACAGTCTGTACACAGACATATATCACACACACAGACTGTACACAGACATATATCACACACACAACCTGGACACAATAATATATCACACACACAACCTCTACACAGACATATATCACACACACAGTCTATACACAGACATATATCACACACACAGTCTGTACACAGACATATATCACATACACAGTCTGTACACAGACATATATCACACAGACAGACTGTACACAGACATATATCACACACACAGTCTGCACACAGATATATATCACACACACAGTCTGTACACAGACATATATCACACACACAGACTGTACACAGACATATATCACACACACAGCCGGCTTCTGATCCCAGTTTACATGACGTCACACAGACTGTGTTGCAAAGTTACTGAAGTCACACGCGCTGGGGATGTTACCGGCAGGTTGCAAATTAGCAGCCACGTGACTGGGTGCGGCCCCGCCTCCGGCTGTGGGAGTGAGCGGGGCGATTCTGGAGCTGTGCCCGGCCGCGATTGGTCAAGGGAGCTGTCAATTAGCTGGTTCCACCCAATAGCAGCGACCGATGACATCAATTTCCCTGAGCGCGATCTGCGCTCCCCAGATGTTAGACGGTTGGTGTGCAAAATGGCGCAAGGTGATGGGCGGCTGAGGGTAAGTGTCCCGGGGGGAGAGGGAAGAGGGAAGAGGGAAGAGGAGGGGGCCGGACTGTGGGGAAAGTGCGTGGCCCAGAATAGGAGCGGATCCTCCAGCTGTACCTGACCTGGGAGTGTTTGACGGGACAGTGTAGAGGGAGCTTTACTGTGTATCTAACCCCCTGTACCTGCCCTGGGAGTGTTTGATGGGACAGTGTAGAAGGAGCTTTACTCTGTATCTAACCCGTGCTGTACCTGCCCTGGGAGTGTTTGATGGGACAGTGTAGAGGGAGCTTTACTCTGTAACTAACCCCCTGGACCTGCCCTGGGAGTGTTTGATGGGACAGTGTAGAGGGAGCCTTACTCTGTATCTAACCCCCTGTACCTGCCCTGGGAGTATTTGATGGGACAGTGTAGAGGGAGCGTTACTCTGTATCTAACCACCTGTACCTGCCCTGGGAGTGTTTGATGGGACAGTGTAGTGGGAGCTTTACTCTGTATCTAACCCCGTGTACCTGCCCTGGGAGTGTTTGATGGGACAGTGTAGGGGAAGCTTTACTCTGAATCTAACCCCCTGTACCTGCCCTGAGAGTG
Organism: Pristiophorus japonicus; assembly: GCF_044704955.1. Lineage (NCBI taxonomy): Eukaryota > Metazoa > Chordata > Chondrichthyes > Pristiophoridae > Pristiophorus > Pristiophorus japonicus. The sequence continues at coordinate 23,649,484 of NC_092001.1, read as the reverse complement.
TTTGATGGGACAGTGTAGAGGGAGCTTGACTGTGTATCTAACCCCCTGTACCTGCCCTGGGAGTGTTTGATGGGACAGTGCAGAGGGAGCTTTACTATGTATCTAACCCTCTGTACCTGTCCTGGAAGTGTTTGATGGGACAGTGTAGAAGGAGCTTTATTCTGTATCTAACCCGTGCTGTACCTGGCCTGGGAGTGTTTGATGGGACAGTGTAGAGGGAGCTTTACTCTGTATCTAACCCCCTGGTCCTGCCCTGGGTGTGTTTGATGGGACAGTGTAGAGGGAGCTTTACTCTGTATCTAACCCCCTGTATCTGCGCTGGGAGTGTATGATGGGACAGTGTAGAGGGAGCTTTACTCTGTATCTCACCAGCTGTACCTGCCCTGGGAATGTTTGATGGGACAGTGTAAAGTGAGCTTTACTCTGTATCTAACCCCGTGTACCTGCCCTGGGAGTGTTTGATGGGACAGTGTAGGGGGAGCTTTACTCTGTATCTAACCCCGTGTACCTGCCCTGGGATTGTTTGATGGGACAGTGTAGGGGGAGCTTTACTGTGAATCTAACCCCCTGTACCTGGCCTGGGAGTGTTTGATGGGACAGTGTAGGGGGAGCTTTACTCTGTATCTAACCCACTGTACCTGCCCTGAGAGTGTTTGATGGGACAGTGTAGAGGGAGCTTTACTCTGTATCTAACCCCCTGTACCTGCCCTGGGAGTTTTTAATGGGACAGTGTAGAGGGAACACCTCTATCTTTCTCGGTGCTCGCCCTACTCCCTTTGCTCTGTTTCTCTCTAACTCGCACATTTATCTGCCTAACTGACTCTCAGCCTTTCTTTTATCTGTGTTGGTTTCCCTGCTTCACTCAGCCCACTTCTCTCTCTCCACCCCAAGCTCTGCCTGTATCGTCTAAATCAGCTCTTTGCCTCATTCTCCATTCCCCCCCCCCCCTCTTGGCTTTAAGTCTCTCTGTGTGTCTCACTTATTTTACTGTATGTTTCCTCTCTGCCCCTGTCTCACTCTCTCTCTCTGTCAGGATAACTGCTGTAACACCAACACTTTAACACTAAGCCCAGCCCATGCTCTGTACACATTGCATGAGATGATCACAGCTTCTGCACCCCCAGTTTTAAAATGCTTTGTCCAAGGTGTGCCAGACCCTATTAGGGGCTTGGTGTCCAGCAAGATTTTACTGCTAATCTGAAGGGAAGCTTGATTTTGGTTCAAATTTCTGCTCCAAATCTCCTGTAGCCCCATTCCTGAACACTTTTTTTTAGATTTCATTGCTCAGTGGCACGTCCATCCACTTATGTAGCATTGCGTCCGATGTGCTCCTTTCTGTAAATCTACTGGGGCTTGTTTTTCATTATTTTTGACTGACTGCTTCTTTAATTTTATCTATTGCTCATCTTGTAAATTTCTTAAAATTTTGAATAATTGTTCAGTGATTCCTGCTGATCTGCTGAGTGTATGACCGGAGAGGGCACAGATGCCTCGGGGAGAAGGGTTCCCAGTCACGATAAAATAATGTTAAAATGGTTATTCTAGAGACCGCTAATCATGGAAGGAAACTGAAGGAAACAGTGGAAGCGAGACATTCTGGGGGAGAGAGGATACAGCCAGACGTTGTGGTCGATATCGGCACCAGTGACATCGGTAGAAAGAGGGATGAGGTCCGGTAGGTAGAGTTTAGGGAGCTAGGAGCGAGATTTAAAAAGCAGGACCTCAAGGTTAGTAATATCTGGATTAGTGCTGGTGCCATGTGCCAGTGAGTATAGAAATAGGAGGATAGAGAAGATGAGTGCGTGGCTGGAGAGATGGTGCAGGCGGGAGGGCTTTAGATTCCTGAGGCATTGGGACCGTTTCCGGGGGAGGTGGGACCTGTACAAGCCGGACGGATTGCACCTCAACAGAGCCTGTACCAATATCCTCGTGGGAGGTTTTACTGGTGCTGTTGGGGAGGGTTTAAACTAGCTTGGCAGGGGGATGGGAACCTGAGAATAGTTTCAGTGGGGAGAGAAGCAAAGCTGGAATTGTGCAGCAGAGAAGTAGAACGTGAATTTGGAAGACAGAGGAAACAAGGGCTGGAAAATAGACACCAGGAGAGTTTGGCATCAATAAATGGTATATACTTCAATGCAGGGAGTATAGGATACAGATGAGCAGAGAGCACACATTGACACTTGGATGTACGAGATTATAGCTATTACTGAGGCATGTCTGAAAGAAGAGCAGGTATGGCAGCTCAACATTCCTGGTTACAGGGTTTCCGGACGGGATAGAGAGGGGTTAACATGGAGGGGGGTTGCAGCTTTGATTAAAGCAACAATTGTAGCTATGAGACTGGAAGATATATTACAGGGATCATCAAACGAGGCCATATGGGTTGAATTAAAGAACAAAAAAGGGGCGATCACACTACTGAACGTGTATTATAGACCCCCAAGCAGTCCGAGGGAGATAGAAGAACAAATATGTGGGCAAATTGCTGCGAAGTGCATCAACTATAGAGCTGTAATAGTGGGGGATTTCAACTACCCTAATATTAACTGGGAATAAGGTAGTGTGAATGGTAGAGGGTGTGCATTTCCTAAAATGTGTTCAGGAGAACTTCTTTCGCCAGTATGTAACAAGCCCAACAAGGGAGAGGACGGTTCTGGATTGGTTTTGGAGAATGAAGAGGGGCAGGTGGAAGGGGTATCAGTGGGAGAGCATGTTGGTGCTGGTGATCATAATTCAGTAAGATTTAGGGTTGTTATGGAAAAGGACAAAGGTGGGACCCGGAATAAAAGTTCTCAATTGGGGTAAAGCCAATTTTGCTGAGTCGAGATGGGATTTGGCCAAAGTGGAATGGAAACGGTTACTTGATGGTAAATCAGTGTCAGAGCAGTGGGAGGCATTTAAGGAGGAGATCCTGAGGGTACAGAGCAAGTTAGTTCCCTTTAAACAAAGGGTGGCACTTACAAATAGCGAGACACCTGGATGTTAAGGGACATACAGGGTACGATAAAGGAAAAAAGGGAAGGTTATGACAGATATTGAGAACGCAAAACTGCAGATGCTCTGGAGGAGTATAAGTGCAAGAGGCAATTAGAAACGCTATCAGCAAAGTAAAGAGAGAGCATGAAAGAATGTTGGCAAGTAAAATCAGGGGAAACCCAAAGATATTTTATAAATACATTAAGAGCAAGAGGATAATTAGAGAAAGAGTGGGGTCTATTAGAGACCATAAAGGGAATCTGTGTGTGGAGGGGGAAGATGTGGGTAGATTTCTTAATGAATACTTTGCATCCATTTTCACAAAAGAGAGGGAGATGCAGACTTTGCATTGAGGGAAGAGGAGCATGAAATATTAGATAAACATCGTGAGAGGAAATATTAAGGGGCTTTGAAAGTGGATAAATCATTATGCCCAGACGAAATGTATCCCAGGCTGTTAAGACAAGCAAAAGAGTAAAACGCAGAGGCTCTGACCATCATTTTCCAATCCTCTGCCGACAGGTATGGAGGACTGCTAATGGTGTACATTTGTTTAAAAAGGGAGAAAGGGACAGATCAAATAATTACAGGCCAGTCAGCCTAACCTCGGTGGTGGAAAAATTATTGGAAAAAAGTCCTGAGGGACAGGATAAATCTTTTGGAAAGACATTGATTAATCAAGGACAGTCAGCATGGATTTGTCAAGGGAATGTTGTGTCTGACTGACTTGATTGCATTTTTTGAGGAGGTAACCAGGAGGGTCGTTGAGGGCAGTGCGTATGATGCAGTGTATATGGATTTTAGTAAAGCTTTTGATAAGGTCCCACACAGCAGACTGGTCACGAAAGTGGCAAGTTGGATCCAAAATTGGCTCGATGGCAGGAAGCAAAGGGTAATGGTTGGGTGTTTTTGTGACTGGAAGGCTGTATCCAGTGGGTCCCGCAGGGCTCATTGCTGGGTCCCTTGCTTTTTATGGTACGTATCAATGAGTGGACTTAAATGTTGGTGGTATGATTAAGAAGTTTGAAGATGACACTAAAATCAGCTGTGTTGTTGATAATGAAGCTGTGGACTGCAGGAGGATATCTATGAACTGCTCAGACTGACTGTTACGTGACTGTTTAAACCCTCTCTCTCTGTAAGTGATATCAGTCCAATACAGTCATAACCCATTCTCTCCTGCTCAATCTGTGTGTGTCGGACTATAATCTGTGCTTCTGTGTCCGTCTGAAAGTTTGTGTATCTGTCTGTGTGTTTTTCTATGTGCTTGTGTCTCAATATATCTGTATTTGTGTCAGAATATCTATAATTGTGTCTCTGTGTGTGAGTATGTAGAAACACATACATCCTTAACTAACAAAAATCTAACCATTTCAGTTTTGAAATGCTCAACTGACCCTTAGACACATCATGTTTTTGTGGTGACTGTTCAAGATTTCCAACGTGCCTTGTGTGATCATGTGCTTCCTGACATCACACCTGAATGGTCAATTGCAAATGTAAAGGTTGTGCCTCTTGTTCTGGGTTCCCCCACTAGAGGGAATAGTTTCACTCTCATTTTGACAAACTTGTTTGAGTGTTTTGCCGAAGGAACATAGAGGATGTAACAGTTGATGCTTTGTACATGCACTTTAAAAATGTGTCTGTTGTGGTACCACGTAATCGGCTTTTCAGCAAATTTGCAGCACGTGGGATAAAAGGGACAGGGAAAGCAGGGATAGAAGACAAGAGTTGTGGTGAATTGGTGTTTTTCAGTCAATGGGAGGTATACAGTGTTCCCCAGGGTTCAGTACTGGGACAGCTGCTGTTTTTCAGTCTATGGGATGTACACAGTGATGTTACCCAGGGTTCAGGTGATGTTCCCCAGGGTTCAGTTCTGGGACAGCTGCTGTTTTTCAGTCTATGGGAGGTATACAGTGATGGCAAAAACAGAGAGACAGACTATTATCTGAATGGTGACAGATTAGGAAAAGGGGAGGAGCAAAGAGACCTGGGTGTCATGGTACATCAGTCATTGAAGGTTGGCATGCAGGTGCAGCAGGCGGTTAAGAAAGCAAATGGCATGTTGGCCTTCACAGCAAGGGGATTTGAATACAGGGGCAAGGAGGTGTTGCTACAGTTGTACAGGGCATTGGTGAGGCCACACCTGGAGTATTGTGTACAGTTTTGGTCTCCTAACTTGAGGAAGGACATTCTTGCTATTGAGGGAGTGCAGCGAAGGTTCACCAGACTGATTCCCGGGATGGCGGGACTGACCTATCAAGAAAGTCTGGATCAACTGGGCTTGTATTCACTGGAGTTCAGAAGAATGAGAGGGGACCTCATAGAAACATTTAAAATTCTGACGGGGTTAGACAGGTTAGATGCAGGAAGAATGTTCCCAATGTTGGGGAAGTCCAGAACCAGAGGTCACAGTCTAAGGATAAGGGGTAAGCCATTTAGGACCGAGATGCGGAGGAACGTCTTCACCCAGAGAGTGGTGAACCTGTGGAATTCTCTACCACAGAAAGTTGTTGAGGCCAATTCACTAAATATATTCAAAAAGGAGTTAGATAAGGTCCTTACTAGTAGGGGGATCAAGGGGTATGGCGAGAAAGCAGGAATGGGGTACTGAAGTTTTATGTTTAACCATGAACTCATTGAATGGCGATGCAGGCTAGAAGGGCCGAATGGCCTACCCCTGCACCTATTTTCTATGTTTCTATGTACCCCAGCGTTCAGTACTGGGACAGCTGCTGTTTTTCAGTCTGTGGGAGGTATACAGTGATGTTCCCCAGGGTTCAGTACTGGGACAGCTGCTGTTTTTCAGTCCATGGGATCTATACAGTGATGTTCCCCAGGGTTCAGTACTGGGACAGCTGCTGTTTTTCAAACTTTGGGAGGTATACAGTGATGTTCCCCAGGGTTCAGCACTGGGACAGCTGCTGTTTTTCAGTCTATGGGATCGAAACAGTGATGTTCCCCAGGGTTCAGTACTGGGACAGCTGCTGTTTTTCAGTCTATGGGATGTATACAATGATGTTCCCCAGGGTTCAGTACTGGGACAGCTGCTGTTTTTCAGACTATGGGAGGTATACAGTGATGTTCCCCAGGGTTCAGTACTGGGACAGCTGCTGATTTTCAGACTATGCGAGGTATACAGTGATGTTCCCCAGGGTTCAGTACTGGGAAAGCTGCTGTTTTTCAGTCTATGGGAGGTATCCGGTTTTGTTCCCCAGGGTTCAGTACTGGGACAGCTGCTGTTTTTCAGTCTATGGGAGGTATACAGTGTTGTTCCCCAGAGATCAGTACTGCAGCAGCTGCTGTTTTTCAGACTATGGGAGGTATACAGTGATGTTCCCCAGCGTTCAGTACTGGGACAGCTGCTGTTTTTCAGACAATGGGAGGTATACAGTGATGTTCCCCACGATTCAGTACTGGGACAGCTGCTGTTTTTCAGTCTATGTGAGGTATACAGTGATGATCCCCAGGGTTCAGTACTGGGACAGCTGCTGTTTTTCTGTCTATGGGAGGTATACAGCGTTCCCCAAGGTTCAGTACTGGGATAGCTGCTGTTTTTCAGTCTATAGGAGCTATACAGTGATGTTCCCCAGGGTTCAGTACTGCGACAGCTGCTGTTTTTCAGTCTATGGGAGGTATACAGTGATGTTCCCCAGGGTTCAGTACTGGGACAGCTGCTGTTTTTCAGACTATGTGAGGTATACAGTGATGTTCCCCAGGGTTCAGTATTGGGACAGCTGCTGTTTTTCAGACGATGGAATGTATACAGTGATATTCCCCAGGGTTCAGTACTGGGACAGCTGCTGTTTTTCAGACTATGGGAGGTATACAGTGATGTTCCCCAGGTTTCAGTATTGGGACAGCTGCTGTTTTTCAGACTATGGAATGTATACAGTGATACTCCCCAGGGTTCAGTACTAGGACAGCTGCTGTTTTTCAGTCTATGGGAGGTACACAGTGATGTTCCCCAGGGTTCAGTACTGGGACAGCTGCTGTTTTTCAGTCTATGGGATGTATACAGTGATGTTCCCCAGGGTTCAGTAGTACTGGGGCAGCTGCTGTTTTTCAGACTATGGGTGCATACAGTGATTTTCTCCAGGCTTCATTACTGGGACAGCTGCTGTTTTTCAGACTATGGGATGTATACAGTGATGTTCCCCAGGGTTCAGTACTGGGACAGCTGCTGCTTTTCAGTCAATGGGAGGTTTCCAGTAATGTTCCCCAGGGTTCAGTACTGGGACAGCTGCTGTTTTTCAGTCTATGGGAGGTACACAGTGTTGTTCCCCAGGGTTCAGTACTGGGACAGCTGCTGTTTTTCAGTCTATGGGATGTATACAGTGATCTTCCCCAGGGTTCAGTACTGGGCCAGCTGCTGTTTTTCAGACTATGGGAGGTATACAGTGAAGTTCCCCAGGGTTCAGTACTGGGACAGCTGCTGTTTTTCAGTCTGTGGGATGTATACAGTGATGTTACCCACGGTTCAGTACTGGGACAGCTGCTGTTGTTCAGTCGATGGGAGGTACACAGTCATGTTCCCCAGGGTTCAGTACTGGGACAGCTGCTGTTTTTCAGACTATGGGAGGTGTACACAGTGATGTTCTCCAGGGTTCAGTTCTGGGACAACTGCTGTTTTTCAGTCCATGGGAGGTATACAGTGATGTTCCTCAGGGTTCAGTACTGGGACAGCTGCTGTTTTTCAGTCTATGGGAGGTTTACAGTGATGATCCCCAGGGTTCAGTTCTGGGACAGCTGCTGTTTTTCAGTCTATGGGATGTATACAATGATGTTCCCCAGGGTTCAGTACTGGGACAGCTGCTGTTTTTCAGACTATGGGAGATATACAGTGATGTTCCCCAGGGTTCAGTACTGGGACAGCTGCTGTTTTTAAGTCTGTGGGATCTATACAGTGATGTTCCCCAGGGTTCAGTACTGGGGCAGCTGCTGTTTTTCAGTCTATGGGAGGTGTACAATGATGTTCCCCAGGGTTCAGTACTGGGACAGCTGCTGTTTTTCAGTCTATGGGAGGTACACAGTGATGTTCCCCAGGGTTCAGTACTGGGACAGCTGCTGTTTTTCAGTCTATGGGAGGTATACAGTGTTCCCCAGGGTTCTGTACTGGGACGGCTTCTGTTTTTCAGTCTATGGGAGGTATACAGTGATGTTCCCCAGGGTTCAGTACTGCGACAGCTGCTGTTTTTCAGTCTATGGGAGGTATACAGTGATGTTCCCCAGGGTTCAGTACTGGGACAGCTGCTGTTTTTCAGACTATGGGAGGTAGACAGTGATGTTCCCCAGGGTTCAGTATTGGGACAGCTGCTGTTTTTCAGACTATGGAATGTATACAGTGATATTCCCCAGGGTTCAGTACTGGGACAGCTGCTGTTTTTCAGTCTATGGGATGTATACAGTGATGTTCCCCTGGGTTCAGTACTGGGACAGCTGCTGTTTTTCAGTCTCTGGGAGGTACACAGTATTGTTCCCCAGGGTTCAGTACTGGGACAGCTGCTGTTTTTCAGTCTATGGGATGTATACAATGATCTTCCCCAGGGTTCAGTACTGGGGCAGCTGCTGTTTTTCAGTCTATGAGATGTATACAATGATGTTCCCCAGGGTTCAGTACTGGGACAGCTGCTGTTTTTCAGACTATGGGAGGTATACAGTGATGTTCCCCAGGGTTCAGTACTGGGACAGCTGCTGTTTTTAAGTCTGTGGGATCTATACAGTGATGTTCCCCAGGGTTCAGTACTGGGGCAGCTGCTGTTTTTCAGTCTATGGGAGTTGTACAATGATGTTCCCCAGGGTTCAGTACTGGGACAGCTGCTGTTTTTCAGTCTATGGGAGGTACACAGTGATGTTCCCCAGGGTTCAGTACTGGGACAGCTGCTGTTTTTCAGTCTATGGGAGGTATACAGTGTTCCCCAGGTTTCTGTACTGGGACAGCTTCTGTTTTTAGTCTATGGGAGGTATACAGTGATGTTCCCCAGGGTTCAGTACTGCGACAGCTGCTGTTTTTCAGTCTATGGGAGGTATACAGTGATGTTCCCCAGGGTTCAGTACTGGGACAGCTGCTGTTTTTCAGACTATGGGAGGTAGACAGTGATGTTCCCCAGGGTTCAGTATTGGGACAGCTTCTGTTTTTCAGACTATGGAATGTATACAGTGATATTCCCCAGGGTTCAGTACTGGGACAGCTGCTGTTTTTCAGACTATGGGATGTATACAGTGATGTTCCCCTGGGTTCAGTACTGGGAAAGCTGCTGTTTTTCAGTTTCTGAGAGGTACACAGTATTGTTCCCCAGGGTTCAGTACTGGGACAGCTGCTGTTTTTCAGTCTATGGGATGTATACAGTGATCTTCCCCAGGGTTCAGTACTGGGGCAGCTGCTGTTTTTCAGACTATGGGAGGTATACAGTGAAGTTCCCCAGGGTTCAGTACTGGGACAGCTGCTGTTTTTCAGTCTATGGGATGTATACAGTGATGTTACCCAGGGTTCAGTACTTGGACAGCTGCTGTTGTTCAGTCGATGGGAGGGACACAGTCATGTTCCGCAGGGTTCAGTACTGGGACAGCTGCTGTTTTTCAGACTATGGGAGGTGTACAGGGATGTTCCCCAGGGTTCAGTTCTGGGACAACTGCTGTTTTTCAGTCCATGGGAGGTATACAGTGTTCCCCAGGGTTCAGTACTGGGATAGCTGCTGTTTTTCAGTCTATGGGAGCTATACAGTGATGTTCCCCAGGGTTCAGTACTGCGACAGCTGCTGTTTTTCAGTCTATGGGAGGTAGACAGTGATGTTCCCCAGGGTTCAGTATTGGGACAGCTGCTGTTTTTCAGACTATGGAATGTATACAGTGATATTCCCCAGGGTTCAGTACTGGGACAGCTGCTGTTTTTCAGACTATGGGATGTATACAGTGATGTTCCCCAGGGTTCAGTACTGGGACAGCTGCTGTTTTTCAGTCAATGGGAGGTTTCCAGTAATGTTCCCCAGGGTTCAGTACTGGGACAGCTGCTGTTTTTCAGTATATTGGAGGTATACTGTGATGTTCCCCAGGGTTCAGTACTGGGACAGCTGCTGTTTTTCAGTCTATGGGATGTATACAGTGATGTTCCCCTGGGTTCAGTACTGGGACAGCTGCTGTTTTTCAGTCTCTGGGAGGTACACAGTATTGTTCCCCAGGGTTCAGTACTGGGACAGCTGCTGTTGTTCAGTCTATGGGATGTATACAGTGATCTTCCCCAGGGTTCAGTACTGGGGCAGCTGCTGTTTTTCAGACTATGGGAGGTATACAGTGAAGTTCCCCAGGGTTCAGTACTGGGACAGCTGCTGTTTTTCAGTCTATGGGATGTATACAGTGATGTTACCCAGGGTTCAGTACTTGGACAGCTGCTGTTGTTCAGTCGATGGGAGGGACACAGTCATGTTCCGCAGGGTTCAGTACTGGGACAGCTGCTGTTTTTCAGACTATGCGAGGTGTACAGGGATGTTCCCCAGGGTTCAGTTCTGGGACAACTGCTGTTTTTCAGTCCATGGGAGGTATACAGTGTTCCCCAGGGTTCAGTACTGGGATAGCTGCTGTTTTTCAGACTATGGAATGTATACAGTGATATTCCCCAGGGTTCAGTACTGGGACAGCTGCTGTTGTTCAGTCGATGGGAGGGACACAGTCATGTTCCGCAGGGTTCAGTACTGGGACAGCTGCTGTTTTTCAGTCTATGGGAGGTATACAGTAATGTTCCCCAGGGTTCAGTACTGGGACAGCTTCTGTTTTTCAGACTATGTGAGGTATACAGTGATGTTCCCCAGGGTTCAGTATTGGGACAGCTGCTGTTTTTCAGACTATGGAATGTATACAGTGATATTCCCCAGGGTTCAGTACTGGGACAGCTGCTGTTTTTCAGTCTATGGGAGGTATACAGTGATGTTCCCCAGGGTTCAGTACTGGGAAAGCTGCTGTTTTTCAGTTTCTGAGAGGTACACAGTATTGTTCCCCAGGGTTCAGTACTGGGACAGCTGCTGTTTTTCAGTCTATGGGATGTATACAGTGATCTTCCCCAGGGTTCAGTACTGGGGCAGCTGCTGTTTTTCAGACTATGGGAGGTATACAGTGAAGTTCCCCAGGGTTCAGTACTGGGACAGCTGCTGTTTTTCAGTCTATGGGATGTATACAGTGATGTTACCCAGGGTTCAGTACTTGGACAGCTGCTGTTGTTCAGTCGATGGGAGGGACACAGTCATGTTCCGCAGGGTTCAGTACTGGGACAGCTGCTGTTTTTCAGACTATGGGAGGTGTACAGGGATGTTCCCCAGGGTTCAGTTCTGGGACAACTGCTGTTTTTCAGTCCATGGGAGGTATACAGTGTTCCCCAGGGTTCAGTACTGGGATAGCTGCTGTTTTTCAGTCTATGGGAGCTATACAGTGATGTTCCCCAGGGTTCAGTACTGCGACAGCTGCTGTTTTTCAGTCTATGGGAGGTAGACAGTGATGTTCCCCAGGGTTCAGTATTGGGACAGCTGCTGTTTTTCAGACTATGGAATGTATACAGTGATATTCCCCAGGGTTCAGTACTGGGACAGCTGCTGTTTTTCAGACTATGGGATGTATACAGTGATGTTCCCCAGGGTTCATTACTGGGACAGCTGCTGTTTTTCAGTCAATGGGAGGTTTCCAGTAATGTTCCCCAGGGTTCAGTACTGGGACAGCTGCTGTTTTTCAGTATATTGGAGGTATACTGTGATGTTCCCCAGGGTTCAGTACTGGGACAGCTGCTGTTTTTCAGTCTATGGGATGTATACAGTGATGTTCCCCTGGGTTCAGTACTGGGACAGCTGCTGTTTTTCAGTCTCTGGGAGGTACACAGTATTGTTCCCCAGGGTTCAGTACTGGGACAGCTGCTGTTGTTCAGTCTATGGGATGTATACAGTGATCTTCCCCAGGGTTCAGTACTGGGGCAGCTGCTGTTTTTCAGACTATGGGAGGTATACAGTGAAGTTCCCCAGGGTTCAGTACTGGGACAGCTGCTGTTTTTCAGTCTATGGGATGTATACAGTGATGTTACCCAGGGTTCAGTACTTGGACAGCTGCTGTTGTTCAGTCGATGAGAGGGACACAGTCATGTTCCGCAGGGTTCAGTACTGGGACAGCTGCTGTTTTTCAGACTATGCGAGGTGTACAGGGATGTTCCCCAGGGTTCAGTTCTGGGACAACTGCTGTTTTTCAGTCCATGGGAGGTATACAGTGTTCCCCAGGGTTCAGTACTGGGATAGCTGCTGTTTTTCAGACTATGGAATGTATACAGTGATATTCCCCAGGGTTCAGTACTGGGACAGCTGCTGTTGTTCAGTCGATGGGAGGGACACAGTCATGTTCCGCAGGGTTCAGTACTGGGACAGCTGCTGTTTTTCAGTCTATGGGAGGTATACAGTAATGTTCCCCAGGGTTCAGTACTGGGACAGCTTCTGTTTTTCAGACTATGTGAGGTATACAGTGATGTTCCCCAGGGTTCAGTATTGGGACAGCTGCTGTTTTTCAGACTATGGAATGTATACAGTGATATTCCCCAGGGTTCAGTACTGGGACAGCTGCTGTTTTTCAGTCTATGGGAGGTATACAGTGATGTTCCCCAGGGTTCAGTACTGGGACAGCTGCTGTTTTTCAGACTATGGGAGGTATACAGTGATGTTCCCCAGGGTTCAGTACTGGTACAGCTGCTGTTATTCAGACTATGGAATGTATACAGTGATATTCCCCAGGGTTCAGTACTGGGACAGCTGCTGTTTTTCAGTCTATGGGAGGTATGCAGTGATGTTCCCCAGGGTTCAGTACTGGGACAGCTGCTGTTTTTCAGACTATGTGAGGTATACAGTGATGTTCCCCAGGGTTCAGTACTGGGACAGCTGCTGTTTTTCAGACTATGGGAGGTATACAGTGATGTTCCCCAGGTTTCAGTATTGGGACAGCTGCTGTTTTTCAGACTCTGGAATGTATACAGTGATACTCCCCAGGGTTCAGTACTAGGACAGCTGCTGTTTATCAGTCTATGGGAGGTACACCGTGATGTTCCCCAGGGTTCAGTACTGGGACAGCTGCTGTTTTTCAGTCTATGGGATGTATACAGTGATGTTCCCCAGGGTTCAGTAGTACTGGGGCAGCTGCTGTTTTTCAGACTATGGGTGTATACAGTGATTTTCTCCAGGCTTCATTACTGGGACAGCTGCTGTTTTTCAGTCTATGGGAGCTATACAGTGATGTTCCCCAGGGTTCAGTACTGCGACAGCTGCTGTTTTTCAGTCTATGGGAGGTATACAGTGATGTTCCCCAGGGTTCAGTACTGGGACAGCTGCTGTTTTTCAGACTATGTGAGGTATACAGTGATGTTCCCCAGGGTTCAGTATTGGGACAGCTGCTGTTTTTCAGACTATGGAATGTATACAGTGATATTCCCCAGGGTTCAGTACTGGGACAGCTGCTGTTTTTCAGTCTATGGGAGGTACACAGTGATCTTCCCCAGGGTTCAGTACTGGGACAGCTGCTGTTTTTCAGACTATGGGAGGTATACAGTGATGTTCCCCAGGGTTCAGTACTGGGACAGCTGCTGTTTTTCAGACTATGGGAGGTATACAGTGATGTTCCCCAGGTTTCAGTACTGGGACAGCTGCTGTTGTTCAGTCGATGGGAGGTACACAGTCATGTTCCCCAGGGTTCAGTACTGGGACAGCTGCTGTTTTTCAGACTATGGGAGGTGTACAGGGATGTTCTCCAGGGTTCAGTTCTGGGACAACTGCTGTTTTTCAGTCCATGGGAGGTATACAGTGATGATCCCCAGGGTTCAGTTCTGGGACAGCTGCTGTTTTTCAGTCTATGGGATGTATACAATGATGTTCCCCAGGGTTCAGTACAGGGACAGCTGCTGTTTTTCAGACTATGGGAGGTATACAGTGATGTTCCCCAGGGTTCAGTACTGGGACAGCTGCTGTTTTTAAGTCTGTGGGATCTATACAGTGATGTTCCCCAGGGTTCAGTACTGGGGCAGCTGCTGTTTTTCAGTCTATGGGAGGTGTACAATGATGTTCCCCAGGGTTCAGTACTGGGACAGCTGCTGTTTTTCAGTCTATGTGAGGTACACAGTGATGTTCCCCAGGGTTCAGTACTGGGACAGCTGCTGTTTTTCAGTCTATGGGAGGTATACAGTGTTCCCCAGGGTTCTGTACTGGGACAGCTTCTGTTTTTCAATCTATGGGAGGTATACAGTGATGTTCCCCAGGGTTCAGTACTGCGACAGCTGCTGTTTTTCAGTCTATGGGAGGTATACAGTGATGTTCCCCAGGGTTCAGTACTGGGACAGCTGCTGTTTTTCAGTCTCTGGGAGGTACACAGTGTTGTTCCCCAGGGTTCAGTACTGGGACAGCTGCTGTTTTTCAGTCTATGGGATGTATACAGTGATGTTACCCAGGGTTCAGTACTGGGACAGCTGCTGTTGTTCAGTCGATGGGAGGTACACAGTCATGTTCCCCAGGGTTCAGTACTGGGACAGCTGCTGTTTATCAGACTATGGGAGGTGTACAGGGATGTTCCCCAGGGTTCAGTTCTGGGACAACTGCTGTTTTTCAGTCCATGGGAGGTATAGAGTGATGTTCCCCAGGGTTCAGTACTGGGACAGCTCCTGTTTTACAGTCTATGGGAGGTATACAGTGATGTTCCCCAGGGTTCAGTACTGGGACAGCTGCTGTTTTTCAGTCTATGGGAGGTATACAGTGATGTTCCCCAGTGTTCAGTTCTGGGACAGCTGCTGTTTTTCAGTCTATGGGATGTAAACAGTGATGTTCGCCATGGTTCAATACTGGGACAGCTGCTGTTTTTCAGACTATGGGAGGTATACGTTGATGTTCCCCAGGATTCAGTACTGGGACAGCTGCTGCTTTTCAGTCTTTGGGAGGGAAACAGTGATGTTCCCCAGGGTTCAGTCCGGGGACAGCTGCTGTTTTATAGTCTATGGGAGGTATACAATGATGTTCCCCAGTGTTCAGTACTGGGACAGCTGCTGTTTTTCAGTCGATGGGAGGTACACAGTGATGTTCCCCAGGATTCAGTACTGGGACAGCTGCTGTTTTACAGTCTATTGGAGGTATACAGTGATGTTCCCCAGGGTTCAGTACTGGGACAGCTGCTGTTTTTCAGACTATGGGAGGTATGCAGTGATGTTCCCCAGGGTTCAGTACTGGGACAGCTGCTGTTTTACAGTCTATGGGAGGTATACAGTGATGTTCCCCAGGGTTCAATACTGGGACAGCTGCTGTTTTTCAGTCTATGGGAGGTATACAGTGATGTTCCCCAGTTTTCAGTTCTGGGACAGCTGCTGTTTTTCAGTCCATGGGATGTATATAGTGATGTTTCCCAGGGTTCAGTACTGGGACAGCAGCTGTTTTTCAGACTTTGGGAGGTATGCAGTGATGTTCCCCAGGGTTCAGTACTGGGACAGCTGCTGTTTTTTAGTCTATGGGAACTATACAGTGATGTTCCTCAGGGTTCAGTACTGGGACAGCTGCTGTTTTTCACTCTATGGGATCTATACAGAGATGATCCCCAGGGTTCAGTACTGGGACAGCTGCTGTTTTTCAATCTATGGGAGGTATACAGTGATGTTCCCCAGGGTTCAGTACTGGGACAGCTACTGATTTTCAGACTATGGGAGGTATACAGTGATGTTCCCCAGGGTTCAGTACTGGGAAAGCTGCTGTTTTTCAGTCTATGGGAGGTATACAGTGATGTTCCCCAGGGTTCAGTACTGGGACAGCTGCTGTTTTTCGGTCTTTGGGAGGTATACAGTGTTGTTCCCCAGGATTCAGTACTGGGACAGCTGCTGTTTTTCAGTCTATGAGATCTATACAGTGATGTTACCCAGGGTTCAGTACTGGGGCAGCTGCTGTTTTTCAGTCTATGGGAGTTGTACAATGATGTTCCCCAGGGTTCAGTACTGCGGCAGCTGCTGTTTTTCAGCCTATGGGAGGTATACAGTGTTCCCCAGGGTTCAGTACTGGGACAGCTGCTGTTTTTCAGTCTATGGGAGGTATACAGTGATGTTCCCCAGGGTTCAGTACTGCGACAGCTGCTGTTTTTCAGTCTATGGGAGGTATACAGTGATGTTCCCCAGGGTTCAGTACTGGGACAGCTGCTGTTTTTCAGACTATGGGAGGTATACAGTGATGTTCCCCAGGGTTCAGTTTTGCGACAGCTGCTGTTTTTCAGACTATGGAATGTATACAGTGATACTCCCCAGGGTTCAGCACTGGGACAGCTGCTGTTTTTCAGTCTATCGGAGGTACACAGTGATGTTCCCCAGGGTTCAGTACTGGGACAGCTGCTGTTTTTCAGTCTATGGGAGGTATACAGTGATGTTCCCCAGGGTTCAATACTGGGACAGCTGCTGTTTTTCAGACTATGGGAGGTATACAGTGATGTTCCCCAGGTTTCAGTATTGGGACAGCTGCTGTTTTTCAGAATCTGGAATGTATACAGTGATACTCCCCAGGGTTCAGTACCAGGACAGCTGCTGTTTATCAGTCTATGGGAGGTACACCGTGATGTTCCCCAGGGTTCAGTACTGGGACAGCTGCTGTTTTTCAGTCTATGGGATGTATACAGTGATGTTCCCCAGGGTTCAGTAGTACTGGGGCAGCTGCTGTTTTTCAGACTATGGGTGTATACAGTGATTTTCTCCAGGCTTCATTACTGGGACAGCTGCTGTTTTTCAGTCTATGGGAGCTATACAGTGATGTTCCCCAGGGTTCAGTACTGCGACAGCTGCTGTTTTTCAGTCTATGGGAGGTATACAGTGATGTTCCCCAGGGTTCAGTACTGGGACAGCTGCTGTTTATCAGACTATGTGAGGTATACAGTGATGTTCCCCAGGGTTCAGTATTGGGACAGCTGCTGTTTTTCAGACTATGGAATGTATACAGTGATATTCCCCAGGGTTCAGTACTGGGACAGCTGCTGTTTTTCAGTCTATGGGAGGTACACAGTGATCTTCCCCAGGGTTCAGAACTGGGACAGCTGCTGTTTTTCAGACTATGGGAGGTATACAGTGATGTTCCCCAGGGTTCAGTACTGGGACAGCTGCTGTTTTTCAGACTATGGGAGGTATACAGTGATGTTCCCCAGGTTTCAGTACTGGGACAGCTGCTGTTGTTCAGTCGATGGGAGGTACACAGTCATGTTCCCCAGGGTTCAGTACTGGGACAGCTGCTGTTTATCAGTCTATGGGAGGTACACCGTGATGTTCCCCAGGGTTCAGTACTGGGACAGCTGCTGTTTTTCAGTCTATGGGATGTATACAGTGATGTTCCCCAGGGTTCAGTAATACTGGGGCAGCTGCTGTTTTTCAGACTATGGGTGTATACAGTGATTTTCTCCAGGCTTCATTACTGGGACAGCTGCTGTTTTTCAGTCTATGGGAGCTATACAGTGATGTTCCCCAGGGTTCAGTACTGCGACAGCTGCTGTTTTTCAGTCTATGGGAGGTATACAGTGATGTTCCCCAGGGTTCAGTACTGGGACAGCTGCTGTTTTTCAGACTATGTGAGGTATACAGTGATGTTCCCCAGGGTTCAGTATTGGGACAGCTGCTGTTTTTCAGACTATGGAATGTATACAGTGATATTCCCCAGGGTTCAGTACTGGGACAGCTGCTGTTTTTCAGTCTATGGGAGGTACACAGTGATCTTCCCCAGGGTTCAGTACTGGGACAGCTGCTGTTTTTCAGACTATGGGAGGTATACAGTGATGTTCCCCAGGGTTCAGTACTGGGACAGCTGCTGTTTTTCAGTCTATGGGATGTATACAGTGATGTTACCCAGGGTTCAGTACTTGGACAGCTGCTGTTGTTCAGTCGATGAGAGGGACACAGTCATGTTCCGCAGGGTTCAGTACTGGGACAGCTGCTGTTTTTCAGACTATGCGAGGTGTACAGGGATGTTCCCCAGGGTTCAGTTCTGGGACAACTGCTGTTTTTCAGTCCATGGGAGGTATACAGTGTTCCCCAGGGTTCAGTACTGGGATAGCTGCTGTTTTTCAGACTATGGAATGTATACAGTGATATTCCCCAGGGTTCAGTACTGGGACAGCTGCTGTTGTTCAGTCGATGGGAGGGACACAGTCATGTTCCGCAGGGTTCAGTACTGGGACAGCTGCTGTTTTTCAGTCTATGGGAGGTATACAGTAATGTTCCCCAGGGTTCAGTACTGGGACAGCTTCTGTTTTTCAGACTATGTGAGGTATACAGTGATGTTCCCCAGGGTTCAGTATTGGGACAGCTGCTGTTTTTCAGACTATGGAATGTATACAGTGATATTCCCCAGGGTTCAGTACTGGGACAGCTGCTGTTTTTCAGTCTATGGGAGGTATACAGTGATGTTCCCCAGGGTTCAGTACTGGGACAGCTGCTGTTTTTCAGACTATGGGAGGTATACAGTGATGTTCCCCAGGGTTCAGTACTGGTACAGCTGCTGTTATTCAGACTATGGAATGTATACAGTGATATTCCCCAGGGTTCAGTACTGGGACAGCTGCTGTTTTTCAGTCTATGGGAGGTATGCAGTGATGTTCCCCAGGGTTCAGTACTGGGACAGCTGCTGTTTTTCAGACTATGTGAGGTATACAGTGATGTTCCCCAGGGTTCAGTACTGGGACAGCTGCTGTTTTTCAGACTATGGGAGGTATACAGTGATGTTCCCCAGGTTTCAGTATTGGGACAGCTGCTGTTTTTCAGACTCTGGAATGTATACAGTGATACTCCCCAGGGTTCAGTACTAGGACAGCTGCTGTTTATCAGTCTATGGGAGGTACACCGTGATGTTCCCCAGGGTTCAGTACTGGGACAGCTGCTGTTTTTCAGTCTATGGGATGTATACAGTGATGTTCCCCAGGGTTCAGTAGTACTGGGGCAGCTGCTGTTTTTCAGACTATGGGTGTATACAGTGATTTTCTCCAGGCTTCATTACTGGGACAGCTGCTGTTTTTCAGTCTATGGGAGCTATACAGTGATGTTCCCCAGGGTTCAGTACTGCGACAGCTGCTGTTTTTCAGTCTATGGGAGGTATACAGTGATGTTCCCCAGGGTTCAGTACTGGGACAGCTGCTGTTTTTCAGACTATGTGAGGTATACAGTGATGTTCCCCAGGGTTCAGTATTGGGACAGCTGCTGTTTTTCAGACTATGGAATGTATACAGTGATATTCCCCAGGGTTCAGTACTGGGACAGCTGCTGTTTTTCAGTCTATGGGAGGTACACAGTGATCTTCCCCAGGGTTCAGTACTGGGACAGCTGCTGTTTTTCAGACTATGGGAGGTATACAGTGATGTTCCCCAGGGTTCAGTACTGGGACAGCTGCTGTTTTTCAGACTATGGGAGGTATACAGTGATGTTCCCCAGGTTTCAGTACTGGGACAGCTGCTGTTGTTCAGTCGATGGGAGGTACACAGTCATGTTCCCCAGGGTTCAGTACTGGGACAGCTGCTGTTTTTCAGACTATGGGAGGTGTACAGGGATGTTCTCCAGGGTTCAGTTCTGGGACAACTGCTGTTTTTCAGTCCATGGGAGGTATACAGTGATGATCCCCAGGGTTCAGTTCTGGGACAGCTGCTGTTTTTCAGTCTATGGGATGTATACAATGATGTTCCCCAGGGTTCAGTACAGGGACAGCTGCTGTTTTTCAGACTATGGGAGGTATACAGTGATGTTCCCCAGGGTTCAGTACTGGGACAGCTGCTGTTTTTAAGTCTGTGGGATCTATACAGTGATGTTCCCCAGGGTTCAGTACTGGGGCAGCTGCTGTTTTTCAGTCTATGGGAGGTGTACAATGATGTTCCCCAGGGTTCAGTACTGGGACAGCTGCTGTTTTTCAGTCTATGTGAGGTACACAGTGATGTTCCCCAGGGTTCAGTACTGGGACAGCTGCTGTTTTTCAGTCTATGGGAGGTATACAGTGTTCCCCAGGGTTCTGTACTGGGACAGCTTCTGTTTTTCAATCTATGGGAGGTATACAGTGATGTTCCCCAGGGTTCAGTACTGCGACAGCTGCTGTTTTTCAGTCTATGGGAGGTATACAGTGATGTTCCCCAGGGTTCAGTACTGGGACAGCTGCTGTTTTTCAGTCTCTGGGAGGTACACAGTGTTGTTCCCCAGGGTTCAGTACTGGGACAGCTGCTGTTTTTCAGTCTATGGGATGTATACAGTGATGTTACCCAGGGTTCAGTACTGGGACAGCTGCTGTTGTTCAGTCGATGGGAGGTACACAGTCATGTTCCCCAGGGTTCAGTACTGGGACAGCTGCTGTTTATCAGACTATGGGAGGTGTACAGGGATGTTCCCCAGGGTTCAGTTCTGGGACAACTGCTGTTTTTCAGTCCATGGGAGGTATAGAGTGATGTTCCCCAGGGTTCAGTACTGGGACAGCTCCTGTTTTACAGTCTATGGGAGGTATACAGTGATGTTCCCCAGGGTTCAGTACTGGGACAGCTGCTGTTTTTCAGTCTATGGGAGGTATACAGTGATGTTCCCCAGTGTTCAGTTCTGGGACAGCTGCTGTTTTTCAGTCTATGGGATGTAAACAGTGATGTTCGCCATGGTTCAATACTGGGACAGCTGCTGTTTTTCAGACTATGGGAGGTATACGTTGATGTTCCCCAGGATTCAGTACTGGGACAGCTGCTGCTTTTCAGTCTTTGGGAGGGAAACAGTGATGTTCCCCAGGGTTCGGTCCGGGGACAGCTGCTGTTTTATAGTCTATGGGAGGTATACAATGATGTTCCCCAGTGTTCAGTACTGGGACAGCTGCTGTTTTTCAGTCGATGGGAGGTACACAGTGATGTTCCCCAGGATTCAGTACTGGGACAGCTGCTGTTTTACAGTCTATTGGAGGTATACAGTGATGTTCCCCAGGGTTCAGTACTGGGACAGCTGCTGTTTTTCAGACTATGGGAGGTATGCAGTGATGTTCCCCAGGGTTCAGTACTGGGACAGCTGCTGTTTTACAGTCTATGGGAGGTATACAGTGATGTTCCCCAGGGTTCAATACTGGGACAGCTGCTGTTTTTCAGTCTATGGGAGGTATACAGTGATGTTCCCCAGTTTTCAGTTCTGGGACAGCTGCTGTTTTTCAGTCCATGGGATGTATATAGTGATGTTTCCCAGGGTTCAGTACTGGGACAGCAGCTGTTTTTCAGACTTTGGGAGGTATGCAGTGATGTTCCCCAGGGTTCAGTACTGGGACAGCTGCTGTTTTTTAGTCTATGGTAACTATACAGTGATGTTCCTCAGGGTTCAGTACTGGGACAGCTGCTGTTTTTCACTCTATGGGATCTATACAGAGATGATCCCCAGGGTTCAGTACTGGGACAGCTGCTGTTTTTCAATCTATGGGAGGTATACAGTGATGTTCCCCAGGGTTCAGTACTGGGACAGCTACTGATTTTCAGACTATGGGAGGTATACAGTGATGTTCCCCAGGGTTCAGTACTGGGAAAGCTGCTGTTTTTCAGTCTATGGGAGGTATACAGTGATGTTCCCCAGGGTTCAGTACTGGGACAGCTGCTGTTTTTCGGTCTTTGGGAGGTATACAGTGTTGTTCCCCAGGATTCAGTACTGGGACAGCTGCTGTTTTTCAGTCTATGAGATCTATACAGTGATGTTACCCAGGGTTCAGTACTGGGGCAGCTGCTGTTTTTCAGTCTATGGGAGTTGTACAATGATGTTCCCCAGGGTTCAGTACTGCGGCAGCTGCTGTTTTTCAGCCTATGGGAGGTATACAGTGTTCCCCAGGGTTCAGTACTGGGACAGCTGCTGTTTTTCAGTCTATGGGAGGTATACAGTGATGTTCCCCAGGGTTCAGTACTGCGACAGCTGCTGTTTTTCAGTCTATGGGAGGTATACAGTGATGTTCCCCAGGGTTCAGTACTGGGACAGCTGCTGTTTTTCAGACTATGGGAGGTATACAGTGATGTTCCCCAGGGTTCAGTTTTGCGACAGCTGCTGTTTTTCAGACTATGGAATGTATACAGTGATACTCCCCAGGGTTCAGCACTGGGACAGCTGCTGTTTTTCAGTCTATCGGAGGTACACAGTGATGTTCCCCAGGGTTCAGTACTGGGACAGCTGCTGTTTTTCAGTCTATGGGAGGTATACAGTGATGTTCCCCAGGGTTCAATACTGGGACAGCTGCTGTTTTTCAGACTATGGGAGGTATACAGTGATGTTCCCCAGGTTTCAGTATTGGGACAGCTGCTGTTTTTCAGAATCTGGAATGTATACAGTGATACTCCCCAGGGTTCAGTACCAGGACAGCTGCTGTTTATCAGTCTATGGGAGGTACACCGTGATGTTCCCCAGGGTTCAGTACTGGGACAGCTGCTGTTTTTCAGTCTATGGGATGTATACAGTGATGTTCCCCAGGGTTCAGTAGTACTGGGGCAGCTGCTGTTTTTCAGACTATGGGTGTATACAGTGATTTTCTCCAGGCTTCATTACTGGGACAGCTGCTGTTTTTCAGTCTATGGGAGCTATACAGTGATGTTCCCCAGGGTTCAGTACTGCGACAGCTGCTGTTTTTCAGTCTATGGGAGGTATACAGTGATGTTCCCCAGGGTTCAGTACTGGGACAGCTGCTGTTTATCAGACTATGTGAGGTATACAGTGATGTTCCCCAGGGTTCAGTATTGGGACAGCTGCTGTTTTTCAGACTATGGAATGTATACAGTGATATTCCCCAGGGTTCAGTACTGGGACAGCTGCTGTTTTTCAGTCTATGGGAGGTACACAGTGATCTTCCCCAGGGTTCAGAACTGGGACAGCTGCTGTTTTTCAGACTATGGGAGGTATACAGTGATGTTCCCCAGGGTTCAGTACTGGGACAGCTGCTGTTTTTCAGACTATGGGAGGTATACAGTGATGTTCCCCAGGTTTCAGTACTGGGACAGCTGCTGTTGTTCAGTCGATGGGAGGTACACAGTCATGTTCCCCAGGGTTCAGTACTGGGACAGCTGCTGTTTATCAGTCTATGGGAGGTACACCGTGATGTTCCCCAGGGTTCAGTACTGGGACAGCTGCTGTTTTTCAGTCTATGGGATGTATACAGTGATGTTCCCCAGGGTTCAGTAATACTGGGGCAGCTGCTGTTTTTCAGACTATGGGTGTATACAGTGATTTTCTCCAGGCTTCATTACTGGGACAGCTGCTGTTTTTCAGTCTATGGGAGCTATACAGTGATGTTCCCCAGGGTTCAGTACTGCGACAGCTGCTGTTTTTCAGTCTATGGGAGGTATACAGTGATGTTCCCCAGGGTTCAGTACTGGGACAGCTGCTGTTTTTCAGACTATGTGAGGTATACAGTGATGTTCCCCAGGGTTCAGTATTGGGACAGCTGCTGTTTTTCAGACTATGGAATGTATACAGTGATATTCCCCAGGGTTCAGTACTGGGACAGCTGCTGTTTTTCAGTCTATGGGAGGTACACAGTGATCTTCCCCAGGGTTCAGTACTGGGACAGCTGCTGTTTTTCAGACTATGGGAGGTATACAGTGATGTTCCCCAGGGTTCAGTACTGGGACAGCTGCTGTTTTTCAGACTATGGGAGGTATACAGTGATGTTCCCCAGGTTTCAGTACTGGGACAGCTGCTGTTGTTCAGTCGATGGCAGGTACACAGTCATGTTCCCCAGGGTTCAGTACTGGGACAGCTGCTGTTTTTAAGTCTGTGGGATCTATACAGTGATGTTCCCCAGGGTTCAGTACTGGGGCAGCTGCTGTTTTTCAGTCTATGGGAGGTGTACAATGATGTTCCCCAGGGTTCAGTACTGGGACAGCTGCTGTTTTTCAGTCTATGTGAGGTACACAGTGATGTTCCCCAGGGTTCAGTACTGGGACAGCTGCTGTTTTTCAGTCTATGGGAGGTATACAGTGTTCCCCAGGGTTCTGTACTGGGACAGCTTCTGTTTTTCAATCTATGGGAGGTATACAGTGATGTTCCCCAGGGTTCAGTACTGCGACAGCTGCTGTTTTTCAGTCTATGGGAGGTATACAGTGATGTTCCCCAGGGTTCAGTACTGGGACAGCTGCTGTTTTTCAGTCTCTGGGAGGTACACAGTGTTGTTCCCCAGGGTTCAGTACTGGGACAGCTGCTGTTTTTCAGTCTATGGGATGTATACAGTGATGTTACCCAGGGTTCAGTACTGGGACAGCTGCTGTTGTTCAGTCGATGGGAGGTACACAGTCATGTTCCCCAGGGTTCAGTACTGGGACAGCTGCTGTTTATCAGACTATGGGAGGTGTACAGGGATGTTCCCCAGGGTTCAGTTCTGGGACAACTGCTGTTTTTCAGTCCATGGGAGGTATAGAGTGATGTTCCCCAGGGTTCAGTACTGGGACAGCTCCTGTTTTACAGTCTATGGGAGGTATACAGTGATGTTCCCCAGGGTTCAGTACTGGGACAGCTGCTGTTTTTCAGTCTATGGGAGGTATACAGTGATGTTCCCCAGTGTTCAGTTCTGGGACAGCTGCTGTTTTTCAGTCTATGGGATGTAAACAGTGATGTTCGCCATGGTTCAATACTGGGACAGCTGCTGTTTTTCAGACTATGGGAGGTATACGTTGATGTTCCCCAGGATTCAGTACTGGGACAGCTGCTGCTTTTCAGTCTTTGGGAGGGAAACAGTGATGTTCCCCAGGGTTCAGTCCGGGGACAGCTGCTGTTTTATAGTCTATGGGAGGTATACAATGATGTTCCCCAGTGTTCAGTACTGGGACAGCTGCTGTTTTTCAGTCGATGGGAGGTACACAGTGATGTTCCCCAGGATTCAGTACTGGGACAGCTGCTGTTTTACAGTCTATTGGAGGTATACAGTGATGTTCCCCAGGGTTCAGTACTGGGACAGCTGCTGTTTTTCAGACTATGGGAGGTATGCAGTGATGTTCCCCAGGGTTCAGTACTGGGACAGCTGCTGTTTTACAGTCTATGGGAGGTATACAGTGATGTTCCCCAGGGTTCAATACTGGGACAGCTGCTGTTTTTCAGTCTATGGGAGGTATACAGTGATGTTCCCCAGTTTTCAGTTCTGGGACAGCTGCTGTTTTTCAGTCCATGGGATGTATATAGTGATGTTTCCCAGGGTTCAGTACTGGGACAGCAGCTGTTTTTCAGACTTTGGGAGGTATGCAGTGATGTTCCCCAGGGTTCAGTACTGGGACAGCTGCTGTTTTTAAGTCTATGGGAACTATACAGTGATGTTCCTCAGGGTTCAGTACTGGGACAGCTGCTGTTTTTCACTCTATGGGATCTATACAGAGATGATCCCCAGGGTTCAGTACTGGGACAGCTGCTGTTTTTCAATCTATGGGAGGTATACAGTGATGTTCCCCAGGGTTCAGTACTGGGACAGCTACTGATTTTCAGACTATGGGAGGTATACAGTGATGTTCCCCAGGGTTCAGTACTGGGAAAGCTGCTGTTTTTCAGTCTATGGGAGGTATACAGTGATGTTCCCCAGGGTTCAGTACTGGGACAGCTGCTGTTTTTCAGTCTTTGGGAGGTATACAGTGTTGTTCCCCAGGATTCAGTACTGGGACAGCTGCTGTTTTTCAGTCTATGAGATCTATACAGTGATGTTACCCAGGGTTCAGTACTGGGGCAGCTGCTGTTTTTCAGTCTATGGGAGGTGTACAATGATGTTCCCCAGGGTTCAGTACTGCGGCAGCTGCTGTTTTTCAGCCTATGGGAGGTATACAGTGTTCCCCAGGGTTCAGTACTGGGACAGCTGCTGTTTTTCAGTCTATGGGAGGTATACAGTGATGTTCCCCAGGGTTCAGTACTGCGACAGCTGCTGTTTTTCAGTCTATGGGAGGTATACAGTGATGTTCCCCAGGGTTCAGTACTGGGACAGCTGCTGTTTTTCAGACTATGGGAGGTATACAGTGATGTTCCCCAGGGTTCAGTTTTGCGACAGCTGCTGTTTTTCAGACTATGGAATGTATACAGTGATACTCCCCAGGGTTCAGCACTGGGACAGCTGCTGTTTTTCAGTCTATCGGAGGTACACAGTGATGTTCCCCAGGGTTCAGTACTGGGACAGCTGCTGTTTTTCAGTCTATGGGAGGTATACAGTGATGTTCCCCAGGGTTCAATACTGGGACAGCTGCTGTTTTTCAGACTATGGGAGGTATACAGTGATGTTCCCCAGGTTTCAGTATTGGGACAGCTGCTGTTTTTCAGAATCTGGAATGTATACAGTGATACTCCCCAGGGTTCAGTACCAGGACAGCTGCTGTTTATCAGTCTATGGGAGGTACACCGTGATGTTCCCCAGGGTTCAGTACTGGGACAGCTGCTGTTTTTCAGTCTATGGGATGTATACAGTGATGTTCCCCAGGGTTCAGTAGTACTGGGGCAGCTGCTGTTTTTCAGACTATGGGTGTATACAGTGATTTTCTCCAGGCTTCATTACTGGGACAGCTGCTGTTTTTCAGTCTATGGGAGCTATACAGTGATGTTCCCCAGGGTTCAGTACTGCGACAGCTGCTGTTTTTCAGTCTATGGGAGGTATACAGTGATGTTCCCCAGGGTTCAGTACTGGGACAGCTGCTGTTTATCAGACTATGTGAGGTATACAGTGATGTTCCCCAGGGTTCAGTATTGGGACAGCTGCTGTTTTTCAGACTATGGAATGTATACAGTGATATTCCCCAGGGTTCAGTACTGGGACAGCTGCTGTTTTTCAGTCTATGGGAGGTACACAGTGATCTTCCCCAGGGTTCAGAACTGGGACAGCTGCTGTTTTTCAGACTATGGGAGGTATACAGTGATGTTCCCCAGGGTTCAGTACTGGGACAGCTGCTGTTTTTCAGACTATGGGAGGTATACAGTGATGTTCCCCAGGTTTCAGTACTGGGACAGCTGCTGTTGTTCAGTCGATGGGAGGTACACAGTCATGTTCCCCAGGGTTCAGTACTGGGACAGCTGCTGTTTTTCAGACTATGGGAGGTGTACAGGGATGTTCTCCAGGGTTCACTTCTGGGACAACTGCTGTTTTTCAGTCCATGGGAGGTATACAGTGATGATCCCCAGGGTTCAGTTCTGGGACAGCTGCTGTTTTTCAGTCTATGGGATGTATACAATGATGTTCCCCAGGGTTCAGTACAGGGACAGCTGCTGTTTTTCAGACTATGGGAGGTATACAGTGATGTTCCCCAGGGTTCAGTACTGGGACAGCTGCTGTTTTTAAGTCTGTGGGAACTATACAGTGATGTTCCCCAGGGTTCAGTACTGGGGCAGCTGCTGTTTTTCAGTCTATGGGAGGTGTACAATGATGTTCCCCAGGGTTCAGTACTGGGACAGCTGCTGTTTTTCAGTCTATGTGAGGTACACAGTGATGTTCCCCAGGGTTCAGTACTGGGACAGCTGCTGTTTTTCAGTCTATGGGAGGTATACAGTGTTCCCCAGGGTTCTGTACTGGGACAGCTTCTGTTTTTCAATCTATGGGAGGTATACAGTGATGTTCCCCAGGGTTCAGTACTGGGACAGCTGCTGTTTTTCAGTCTATGGGATGTATACAGTGATGTTACCCAGGGTTCAGTACTGGGACAGCTGCTGTTGTTCAGTCGATGGGAGTTACACAGTCATGTTCCCCAGGGTTCAGTACTGGGACAGCTGCTGTTTATCAGACTATGGGAGGTGTACAGGGATGTTCCCCAGGGTTCAGTTCTGGGACAACTGCTGTTTTTCAGTCCATGGGAGGTATAGAGTGATGTTCCCCAGGGTTCAGTACTGGGACAGCTCCTGTTTTACAGTCTATGGGAGGTATACAGTGATGTTCCCCAGGGTTCAGTACTGGGACAGCTGCTGTTTTTCAGTCTATGGGAGGTATACAGTGATGTTCCCCAGTGTTCAGTTCTGGGACAGCTGCTGTTTTTCAGTCTATGGGATGTAAACAGTGATGTTCGCCATGGTTCAATACTGGGACAGCTGCTGTTTTTCAGACTATGGGAGGTATACGTTGATGTTCCCCAGGATTCAGTACTGGGACAGCTGCTGCTTTTCAGTCTTTGGGAGGGAAACAGTGATGTTCCCCAGGGTTCAGTACGGGGACAGCTGCTGTTTTATAGTCTATGGGAGGTATACAATGATGTTCCCCAGTGTTCAGTACTGGGACAGCTGCTGTTTTTCAGTCGATGGGAGGTACACAGTGATGTTCCCCAGGATTCAGTACTGGGACAGCTGCTGTTTTACAGTCTATTGGAGGTATACAGTGATGTTCCCCAGGGTTCAGTACTGGGACAGCTGCTGTTTTTCAGACTATGGGAGGTATGCAGTGATGTTCCCCAGGGTTCAGTACTGGGACAGCTGCTGTTTTACAGTCTATGGGAGGTATACAGTGATGTTCCCCAGGGTTCAATACTGGGACAGCTGCTGTTTTTCAGTCTATGGGAGGTGTACAATGATGTTCCCCAGGGTTCAGTACTGGGACAGCTGCTGTTTTTCAGTCTATGTGAGGTACACAGTGATGTTCCCCAGGGTTCAGTACTGGGACAGCTGCTGTTTTTCAGTCTATGGGAGGTATACAGTGTTCCCCAGGGTTCTGTACTGGGACAGCTTCTGTTTTTCAATCTATGGGAGGTATACAGTGATGTTCCCCAGGGTTCAGTACTGGGACAGCTGCTGTTTTTCAGTCTATGGGATGTATACAGTGATGTTACCCAGGGTTCAGTACTGGGACAGCTGCTGTTGTTCAGTCGATGGGAGGTACACAGTCATGTTCCCCAGGTTTCAGTACTGGGACAGCTGCTGTTTATCAGACTATGGGAGGTGTACAGGGATGTTCCGCAGGGTTCAGTTCTGGGACAACTGCTGTTTTTCAGTCCATGGGAGGTATAGAGTGATGTTCCCCAGGGTTCAGTACTGGGACAGCTCCTGTTTTACAGTCTATGGGAGGTATACAGTGATGTTCCCCAGGGTTCAGTACTGGGACAGCTGCTGTTTTTCAGTCTATGGGAGGTATACAGTGATGTTCCCCAGTGTTCAGTTCTGGGACAGCTGCTGTTTTTCAGTCTATGGGATGTAAACAGTGATGTTCGCCATGGTTCAATACTGGGACAGCTGCTGTTTTTCAGACTATGGGAGGTATACGTTGATGTTCCCCAGGATTCAGTACTGGGACAGCTGCTGCTTTTCAGTCTTTGGGAGGGAAACAGTGATGTTCCCCAGGGTTCAGTACGGGGACAGCTGCTGTTTTATAGTCTATGGGAGGTATACAATGATGTTCCCCAGTGTTCAGTACTGGGACAGCTGCTGTTTTTCAGTCGATGGGAGGTACACAGTGATGTTCCCCAGGATTCAGTACTGGGACAGCTGCTGTTTTACAGTCTATTGGAGGTATACAGTGATGTTCCCCAGGGTTCAGTACTGGGACAGCTGCTGTTTTTCAGACTATGGGAGGTATGCAGTGATGTTCCCCAGGGTTCAGTACTGGGACAGCTGCTGTTTTACAGTCTATGGGAGGTATACAGTGATGTTCCCCAGGGTTCAATACTGGGACAGCTGCTGTTTTTCAGTCTATGGGAGGTATACAGTGATGTTCCCCAGTTTTCAGTTCTGGGACAGCTGCTGTTTTTCAGTCTATGGGATGTATATAGTGATGTTTCCCAGGGTTCAGTACTGGGACAGCAGCTGTTTTTCAGACTTTGGGAGGTATACAGTGATGTTCCCCAGGGTTCAGTACTGGGACAGCTGCTGTTTTTCAGTCTATGGGATCTATACAGTGATGTTCCTCAGGGTTCAGTACTGGGACAGCTGCTGTTTTTCACTCTATGGGATCTATACAGAGATGATCCCCAGTGTTATGTACTGGGACAGCTGCTGTTTTTCAGTCTATGGGATCTATACAGTGATGTTCCCCAGGGTTCAGTACTGGGGCAGCTGCTGTTTTTCAGTCTATGGGAGGTGTACAATGATGTTCCCCAGGGTTCAGTACTGGGACAGCTGCTGTTTTTCAGTCTATGGGAGGTATACAGTGTTCCCCAGGGTTCAGTACTGGGACAGCTGCTGTTTTTCAGTCTATGGGAGGTATACAGTGTTCCCCAGGGTTCAGTACTGGGACAGCTGCTGTTTTTCAGTCTATGGGAGGTATACAGTGATGTTCCCCAGGGTTCAGTACTGCGACAGCTGCTGTTTTTCAGTCTATGGGAGGTATACAGTGATGCTCCCCAGGGTTCAGTACTGGGACAGCTGCTGTTTTTCAGACTATGGGAGGTATACAGTGATGTTCCCCAGGGTTCAGTATTGGGACAGCTGCTGTTTTTCAGACTATGGAATGTATACAGTGATACTCCCCAGGCTTCATTACTGGGACAGCTGCTGTTTTTCAGACTATGGGATGTATACAGTGATGTTCCCCTGGGTCAGTACTGGGACAGCTGCTGTTTTTCAGTCAATGGGAGGTTTCCAGTAATGTTCGCCAGGGTTCAGTACTGGGACAGCTGCTGTTTTTCAGTATATTGGAGGTATACAGTGATGTTCCCCAGGGTTCAGTACTGGGACTGCTGCTGTTTTTCAGTCTATGGGATGTATACAGTGATCTTCCCCAGGGTTCAGTACTGGGGCAGCTGCTGTTTTTCAGACTATGGGAGGAATACAGTGAAGTTCCCCAGGGTTCAGTACTGGGACAGCTGCTGTTTTTCAGTCTGTGGGATGTATACAGTGATGTTACCCAGGGTTCAGTACTGGGACAGCTGCTGTTGTTCAGTCGATGGGAGCTACACAGTCATGTTCCCCAGGGTTCAGTACTGGGACAGCTGCTGTTTTTCAGACTATGGGAGGAGTACAGGGATGTTCTCCAGGGTTCAGTTCTGGGACAACTGCAGTTTTTCAGTCCATGGGAGGTATACAGTGATGTTCCTCAGGGTTCAGTACTGGGACAGCTGCTGTTTTTCAGTCTATGGGAGGTATACAGTAATGATCCCCAGGGTTCAGTTCTGGGACAGCTGCTGTTTTTCAGTCTATGGGATGTATACAATGATGTTCCCCAGGGTTCAGTACTGGGACAGCACCTGTTTTTCAGACTATGGGAGGTATACAGTGATGTTCCCCAGGGTTCAGTGCTGGGACAGCTGCTGTTTTTAAGTCTGTGGGATCTATACAGTGATGTTCTCCAGGGTTCAGTACTGGGGCAGCTGCTGTTTTGCAGTCTATGGGAGGTGTACAATGATGTTCCCCAGGGTTCAGTACTGGGACAGCTGCTGTTTTTCAGTCTATGGGAGGTACACAGTGATGTTCCCCAGGGTTCAGTACTGGGACAGCTGCTGTTTTTCAGTCTATGGGAGGTATACACTGTTCCCCAGGGTTCTGTACTGGGACAGCTTCTGTTTTTCAGTCTATGGGAGGTATACAGTGATGTTCCCCAGGGTTCAGTACTGCGAAAGCTGCTGTTTTTCAGTCTATGGGAGGTATACAGTGATGTTCCCCAGGGTTCAGTACTGGGACAGCTGCTGTTTTTCAGCATATGGAATGTATACAGTGATATACCCCAGGGTTCAGTACTGGGACAACTGCTGTTTTTCAGTCCATGGGACGTATAGAGTGATGTTCCCCAGGGTTCAGTACTGGGACAGCTGCTGTTTTTCAGTCAATGGGAGGTTTCCAGTAATGTTCCCCAGGGTTCAGTACTGGGACAGCTGCTGTTTTTCAGTCTATGGGAGGTATACAGTGATGTTCCCCAGTGTTCAGTTCTGGGACAGCTGCTGTTTTTCAGTCTATGGGATGTAAACAGTGATGTTCGCCATGGTTCAATACTGGGACAGCTGCTGTTTTTCAGACTATGGGAGGTATACGTTGATGTTCCCCAGGATTCAGTACTGGGACAACTGCTGCTTTTCAGTCCATGGGAGGTATACAGTGATGTTCCCCAGGGTTCAGTACGGGGACAGCTGCTGTTTTATAGTCTATGGGAGGTAAACAGTGATGTTCCCCAGTGTTCAGTACTGGGACAGCTGCTGTTTTTCAGACTATGGGAGGTATACAGTGATGTTCCCCAGGGTTCAGTACTGGGACAGCTGCTGTTTTACACTCTATTGGAGGTATACATTGATGTTCCCCAGGGTTCAGTACTGGGACAGCTGCTGTTTTTCAGACTATGGGAGGTATGCAGTAATGTTCCCCAGGGTTCAGTACTGGGACAACTGCTGTTTTACAGTCTATGGGAGGTATACAGTGATGTTCCCCAGGGTTCAATACTGGGACAGCTGCTGTTTTTCACTCTATGGGAGGTATACAGTGATGTTCCCCAGTTTTCAGTTCTGGGACAGCTGCTGTTTTTCAGTCAATGGGATGTACACAGTGATGTTCCCCATGGTACAGTACTGGGACAGCTGCTGTTTTTCAGTCTATGGGATGTTTTCAGTGATGTTTCCCAGGGTTCAGTACTGGGACAGCTGCCGTTTTTCAGTCAATGGGAGGTATACAGTGATGTTCCACAGGGGTCAGTACTGGGACAGCTGCTGTTTTTCAGTCCATGGGAGGTTAACAGTGATGTTCCCCAGGGTTCAGTTCTGCGACAGCTGCTGTTTTTCAGACATTGGGAGGTATACAGTCATGTTCCCCAGGGTTCAATACTGGGACAGCTGCTGTTTTTCAGTCTATGGAAGGTATACAGTGATGTTCCCCATGGTTCAGTACTGGGACAGCTGCTGTTTTTCAGTCTATGGGAGGTATACAGTGATTTTCCCCAGGGTTCAGTACTGGGACAGCTGCTGTTTTTCAGATTATGGGAGGTATACAGTGATGTTCCCCAGGGTTCAGTCCTTGCACAGCTGCTGTTTTACAGTCTATGGGAGGTATACAGTGATGTTCCCCAGGGTTCAGTACTGGGACACCTGCTGTTTTTCAGTATATGGGAGGTATACAGTGATGTTCCCCAGGGTGCAGTACTGCGACAGCTGCTGTTTTTCAGTCGATGGGATGTATACAGTGATGTTCCCCAGTGTTCAGTTCTGGGACAGCTGCTGTTTTTCAGTCTATGGGATATATACAATGATGTTCCCCAGGGTTCAGTACTGGGGCAGCTGCTGTTTTTCAGACTATGGGAGGTATACAGTGATGTTCCCCAGGGTTCAGTACTGGGACCGCTGCTGTTTTTCAGACAATGGGAGGTATACAGTAATGTTCCCCAGGGTTCAGTACTGGGACAGCTGCTGTTTTTCAGTCTATGGGAGGTATACAGTATTGATCCCCAGGGTTCAGTACTGGGACAGCTGCTGTTTTTCAGTCTATGGGATCTATACAGTGATGTTCCCCAGGGTTCAGTACTGGGACAGCTGCTGTTTTTCCGTCTATGGGAGGTATACAGTGATGTTCCCCAGGTTTCAGTACTGGGACAGCTGCTGTTTTTCAGACTATGGGAGGAATACAGCGATGTTCCCCAGGGTTCAGTACTGGGACAGCTGCTGTTTTACACTCTATTGGAGGTATACATTGATGTTCCCCAGGGTTCAGTACTGGGACAGCTGCTGTTTTTCAGACTATGGGAGGTATGCAGTAATGTTCCCCAGGGTTCAGTACTGGGACAACTGCTGTTTTACAGTCTATGGGAGGTATACAGTGATGTTCCCCAGGGTTCAATACTGGGACAGCTGCTGTTTTTCCGTCTATGGGAGGTATACAGTGATGTTCCCCAGGTTTCAGTACTGGGACAGCTGCTGTTTTTCAGACTATGGGAGGAATACAGCGATGTTCCCCAGGGTTCAGTGTTGGGACAGCTGCTGTTTTTCAGACTATGGGATGTATACAGTGATGTTCCCCAGGGTTCAGTAGTACTGGGGCAGCTGCTGTTTTTCAGACAATCGGATGCATACAGTGATTTTCTCCAAGCTTCAGTACTGGGACAGCTGCTGTTTTTCAGACTATGGGATGTATACAGTGATGTTCCCCAGGGTTCAGTACTGGGACAGCTGCTGTTTTTCAGTCAATGGGAGGTTTCCAGTGATGTTCCCCAGGGTTCAGTACTGGGACAGCTGCTGTTTTTCAGTCTTTTGGAGGTATACAGTGATGTTCCCCACGGTTCAGTACTGGTACAGCTGCTGTTTTTCAGTCTATGGGATGAAAACAGTGATGTTCCCCTGGGTTCAGTACTGGGACAGCTGCTGTTTTTCAGACTATGGGATGTATACAGTGATGTTCCCGAGGGTTCAGTACTGCGACAGCAGCTGTTTTTCATTCTATGGGATGTATACGGTGATGTTCCCCAGGGTTCAGTAGTGGGACAGCTGCTGTTTTTCAGTCTATGGGAGGTACACAGTGTTGTTCCCCAGGGTTCAGTACTGGGACAGCTGCTGTTTTTCAGTCTATGGGATGTATACAGTGATCTTCCCCAGGGTTCAGTACTGGGGCAGCTGCTGTTTTTCAGACTATGGGAGGTATACAGTGAAGTTCCCCAGTGTTCAGTACTGGGACAGCTGCTGTTTTTCAGTCTATGCGATGTATACAGTGATGTTAACCAGGGTTCAGTACTGGGACAGCTGCTGTTGTTCAGTCGATGGGATGTACACAGTCATGTTCCCCAGGGTTCAGTACTGCGACAGCTGCTGTTGTTCAGTCGATGGGAGGTACACAGTCATGTTCCCCAGGGTTCACTACTGGGACAGCTGCTGTTTATCAGACTATGGGAGGTGTACAGGGATGTTCCCCAGGGTTCAGTTCTGGGACAACTGCTGTCTTACAGTCTATGGGAGGTATACAGTGATGTTCCCCAGGGTTCAGTACTGGGACAGCTGCTGTTTTTCAGTCTATGGGAGGTATACAGTGATGTTCCCCAGTGTTCAGTTCTGGGACAGCTGCTGTTTTTCAGTCTATGGGATGTAAACAGTGATGTTCGCCATGGTTCAATACTGGGACAGCTGCTGTTTTTCAAACTATGGGAGGTAAACATTGATGTTCCCCAGGATTCACTACTGGGACAACTGCTGCTTTTCAGTCCATGGGAGGTATACAGTGATGTTCCCCAGGGTTCAGTACGGGGACAGCTGCTGTTTTATAGTCTATGGGAGGTAAACAGTGATGTTCCCCAGTGTTCAGTACTGGGACAGCTGCTGTTTTTCAGACTGTGGGAGGTATACAGTGATGTTCCCCAGGGTTCAGTACTGGGACAGCTGCTGTTTTACACTCTATTGGAGGTATACATTGATGTTCCCCAGGGTTCAGTACTGGGACAGCTGCTGTTTTTCAGACTATGGGAGGTATGCAGTAATGTTCCCCAGGGTTCAGTACTGGGACAGCTGCTGTTTTACAGTCTATGGGAGGTATACAGTGATGTTCCCCAGGGTTCAATACTGGGACAGCTGCTGTTTTTCACTCTATGGGAGGTATACAGTGATGTTCCCCAGTTTTCAGTTCTGGGACAGCTGCTGTTTTTCAGTCAATGGGATGTACACAGTGATGTTCCCCATGGTACAGTACTGGGACAGCTGCTGTTTTTCAGTCTATGGGATGTATACAGTGATGTTCCCCAGGGTTCAGTACTGGGACAGCTGCCGTTTTTCAGTCAATGGGAGGTATACAGTGATGTTCCCCAGGGTTCAGTACTAGCACAGCTGCTGTTTTACAGTCTATGGGAGGTATACAGTGATGTTCCCCAGGGTTCAGTACTGGGACACCTGCTGTTTTTCAGTATATGGGAGGTATACAGTGATGTTCCCCAGGGTTCAGTACTGGGACAGCTGCTGTTTTTCAGTCGATGGGAGGTATACAGTGATGTTCCCCAGGGTTCAATACTGGGACAGCTGCTGTTTTTCACTCTATGGGAGGTATACAGTGATGTTCCCCAGTTTTCAGTTCTGGGACAGCTGCTGTTTTTCAGTCAATGGGATGTACACAGTGATGTTCCCCATGGTACAGTACTGGGACAGCTGCTGTTTTATAGTCTATGGGAGGTAAACAGTGATGTTCCCCAGTGTTCAGTACTGGGACAGCTGCTGTTTTTCAGACTATGGGAGGTATACAGTGATGTTCCCCAGGGTTCAGTACTGGGACAGCTGCTGTTTTACACTCTATTGGAGGTATACATTGATGTTCCCCAGGGTTCAGTACTGGGACAGCTGCTGTTTTTCAGACTATGGGAGGTATGCAGTAATGTTCCCCAGGGTTCAGTACTGGGACAACTGCTGTTTTACAGTCTATGGGAGGTATACAGTGATGTTCCCCAGGGTTCAATACTGGGACAGCTGCTGTTTTTCACTCTATGGGAGGTATACAGTGATGTTCCCCAGTTTTCAGTTCTGGGACAGCTGCTGTTTTTCAGTCAATGGGATGTACACAGTGATGTTCCCCATGGTACAGTACTGGGACAGCTGCTGTTTTTCAGTCTATGGGATGTTTTCAGTGATGTTTCCCAGGGTTCAGTACTGGGACAGCTGCCGTTTTTCAGTCAATGGGAGGTATACAGTGATGTTCCACAGGGGTCAGTACTGGGACAGCTGCTGTTTTTCAGCCCATGGGAGGTTAACAGTGATGTTCCCCAGGGTTCAGTTCTGCGACAGCTGCTGTTTTTCAGACATTGGGAGGTATACAGTCATGTTCCCCAGGGTTCAATACTGGGACAGCTGCTGTTTTTCAGTCTATGGAAGGTATACAGTGATGTTCCCCATGGTTCAGTACTGGGACAGCTGCTGTTTTTCAGTCTATGGGAGGTATACAGTGATTTTCCCCAGGGTTCAGTACTGGGACAGCTGCTGTTTTTCAGATTATGGGAGGTATACAGTGATGTTCCCCAGGTTTCAGTCCTTGCACAGCTGCTGTTTTACAGTCTATGGGAGGTATACAGTGATGTTCCCCAGGGTTCAGTACTGGGACACCTGCTGTTTTTCAGTATATGGGAGGTATACAGTGATGTTCCCCAGGGTGCAGTACTGCGACAGCTGCTGTTTTTCAGTCGATGGGATGTATACAGTGATGTTCCCCAGTGTTCAGTTCTGGGACAGCTGCTGTTTTTCAGTCTATGGGATATATACAATGATGTTCCCCAGGGTTCAGTACTGGGGCAGCTGCTGTTTTTCAGACTATGGGAGGTATACAGTGATGTTCCCCAGGGTTCAGTACTGGGACCGCTGCTGTTTTTCAGACAATGGGAGGTATACAGTAATGTTCCCCAGGGTTCAGTACTGGGACAGCTGCTGTTTTTCAGTCTATGGGAGGTATACAGTATTGATCCCCAGGGTTCAGTACTGGGACAGCTGCTGTTTTTCAGTCTATGGGATCTATACAGTGATGTTCCCCAGGGTTCAGTACTGGGACAGCTGCTGTTTTTCCGTCTATGGGAGGTATACAGTGATGTTCCCCAGGTTTCAGTACTGGGACAGCTGCTGTTTTTCAGACTATGGGAGGAATACAGCGATGTTCCCCAGGGTTCAGTACTGGGACAGCTGCTGTTTTACACTCTATTGGAGGTATACATTGATGTTCCCCAGGGTTCAGTACTGGGACAGCTGCTGTTTTTCAGACTATGGGAGGTATGCAGTAATGTTCCCCAGGGTTCAGTACTGGGACAACTGCTGTTTTACAGTCTATGGGAGGTATACAGTGATGTTCCCCAGGGTTCAATACTGGGACAGCTGCTGTTTTTCACTCTATGGGAGGTATACAGTGATGTTCCCCAGTTTTCAGTTCTGGGACAGCTGCTGTTTTTCAGTCAATGGGATGTACACAGTGATGTTCCCCATGGTACAGTACTGGGACAGCTGCTGTTTTTCAGTCTATGGGATGTTTTCAGTGATGTTTCCCAGGGTTCAGTACTGGGACAGCTGCCGTTTTTCAGTCAATGGGAGGTATACAGTGATGTTCCACAGGGGTCAGTACTGGGACAGCTGCTGTTTTTCAGTCCATGGGAGGTTAACAGTGATGTTCCCCAGGGTTCAGTTCTGCGACAGCTGCTGTTTTTCAGACATTGGGAGGTATACAGTCATGTTCCCCAGGGTTCAATACTGGGACAGCTGCTGTTTTTCAGTCTATGGAAGGTATACAGTGATGTTCCCCATGGTTCAGTACTGGGACAGCTGCTGTTTTTCAGTCTATGGGAGGTATACAGTGATTTTCCCCAGGGTTCAGTACTGGGACAGCTGCTGTTTTTCAGATTATGGGAGGTATACAGTGATGTTCCCCAGGGTTCAGTCCTTGCACAGCTGCTGTTTTACAGTCTATGGGAGGTATACAGTGATGTTCCCCAGGGTTCAGTACTGGGACACCTGCTGTTTTTCAGTATATGGGAGGTATACAGTGATGTTCCCCAGGGTGCAGTACTGCGACAGCTGCTGTTTTTCAGTCGATGGGATGTATACAGTGATGTTCCCCAGTGTTCAGTTCTGGGACAGCTGCTGTTTTTCAGTCTATGGGATATATACAATGATGTTCCCCAGGGTTCAGTACTGGGGCAGCTGCTGTTTTTCAGACTATGGGAGGTATACAGTGATGTTCCCCAGGGTTCAGTACTGGGACCGCTGCTGTTTTTCAGACAATGGGAGGTATACAGTAATGTTCCCCAGGGTTCAGTACTGGGACAGCTGCTGTTTTTCAGTCTATGGGAGGTATACAGTATTGATCCCCAGGGTTCAGTACAGGGACAGCTGCTGTTTTTCAGTCTATGGGATCTATACAGTGATGTTCCCCAGGGTTCAGTACTGGGACAGCTGCTGTTTTTCCGTCTATGGGAGGTATACAGTGATGTTCCCCAGGTTTCAGTACTGGGACAGCTGCTGTTTTTCAGACTATGGGAGGAATACAGCGATGTTCCCCAGGGTTCAGTGTTGGGACAGCTGCTGTTTTTCAGACTATGGGATGTATACAGTGATGTTCCCCAGGGTTCAGTAGTACTGGGGCAGCTGCTGTTTTTCAGACAATCGGATGCATACAGTGATTTTCTCCAAGCTTCAGTACTGGGACAGCTGCTGTTTTTCAGACTATGGGATGTATACAGTGATGTTCCCCAGGGTTCAGTACTGGGACAGCTGCTGTTTTTCAGTCAATGGGAGGGTTCCAGTGATGTTCCCCAGGGTTCAGTACTGGGACAGCTGCTGTTTTTCAGTCTTTTGGAGGTATACAGTGATGTTCCCCACGGTTCAGTACTGGTACAGCTGCTGTTTTTCAGTCTATGGGATGAAAACAGTGATGTTCCCCTGGGTTCAGTACTGGGACAGCTGCTGTTTTTCAGACTATGGGATGTATACAGTGATGTTCCCGAGGGTTCAGTACTGCGACAGCAGCTGTTTTTCATTCTATGGGATGTATACGGTGATGTTCCCCAGGGTTCAGTAGTGGGACAGCTGCTGTTTTTCAGTCTATGGGAGGTACACAGTGTTGTTCCCCAGGGTTCAGTACTGGGACAGCTGCTGTTTTTCAGTCTATGGGATGTATACAGTGATCTTCCCCAGGGTTCAGTACTGGGGCAGCTGCTGTTTTTCAGACTATGGGAGGTATACAGTGAAGTTCCCCAGTGTTCAGTACTGGGACAGCTGCTGTTTTTCAGTCTATGCGATGTATACAGTGATGTTAACCAGGGTTCAGTACTGGGACAGCTGCTGTTGTTCAGTCGATGGGATGTACACAGTCATGTTCCCCAGGGTTCAGTACTGCGACAGCTGCTGTTGTTCAGTCGATGGGAGGTACACAGTCATGTTCCCCAGGGTTCACTACTGGGACAGCTGCTGTTTATCAGACTATGGGAGGTGTACAGGGATGTTCCCCAGGGTTCAGTTCTGGGACAACTGCTGTCTTACAGTCTATGGGAGGTATACAGTGATGTTCCCCAGGGTTCAGTACTGGGACAGCTGCTGTTTTTCAGTCTATGGGAGGTATACAGTGATGTTCCCCAGTGTTCAGTTCTGGGACAGCTGCTGTTTTTCAGTCTATGGGATGTAAACAGTGATGTTCGCCATGGTTCAATACTGGGACAGCTGCTGTTTTTCAAACTATGGGAGGTAAACATTGATGTTCCCCAGGATTCACTACTGGGACAACTGCTGCTTTTCAGTCCATGGGAGGTATACAGTGATGTTCCCCAGGGTTCAGTACGGGGACAGCTGCTGTTTTATAGTCTATGGGAGGTAAACAGTGATGTTCCCCAGTGTTCAGTACTGGGACAGCTGCTGTTTTTCAGACTGTGGGAGGTATACAGTGATGTTCCCCAGGGTTCAGTACTGGGACAGCTGCTGTTTTACACTCTATTGGAGGTATTCATTGATGTTCCCCAGGGTTCAGTACTGGGACAGCTGCTGTTTTTCAGACTATGGGAGGTATGCAGTAATGTTCCCCAGGGTTCAGTACTGGGACAGCTGCTGTTTTACAGTCTATGGGAGGTATACAGTGATGTTCCCCAGGGTTCAATACTGGGACAGCTGCTGTTTTTCACTCTATGGGAGGTATACAGTGATGTTCCCCAGTTTTCAGTTCTGGGACAGCTGCTGTTTTTCAGTCAATGGGATGTACACAGTGATGTTCCCCATGGTACAGTACTGGGACAGCTGCTGTTTTTCAGTCTATGGGATGTATACAGTGATGTTCCCCAGGGTTCAGTACTGGGACAGCTGCCGTTTTTCAGTCAATGGGAGGTATACAGTGATGTTCCCCAGGGTTCAGTACTAGCACAGCTGCTGTTTTACAGTCTATGGGAGGTATACAGTGATGTTCCCCAGGGTTCAGTACTGGGACACCTGCTGTTTTTCAGTATATGGGAGGTATACAGTGATGTTCCCCAGGGTTCAGTACTGGGACAGCTGCTGTTTTTCAGTCGATGGGAGGTATACAGTGATGTTCCCCAGTGTTCAATTCTGGGACAGCTGCTCTTTTTCAGTCGATGGGATATATACAATGATGTTCCCCAGGGTTCAGTACTGGGGCAGCTGCTGTTTTTCAGACTATGGGAGGTATACAGTGATGTTCCCCAGGGTTCAGTACTGGGACCGCTGCTGTTTTTCAGACAATGGGAGGTATACAGTAATGTTCCCCAGGGTTCAGTACTGGGACAGCTGCTGTTTTTCAGTCTATGGGAGGTATACAGTATTGATCCCCAGGGTTCAGTACTGGGACAGCTGCTGTTTTTCAGTCTATGGGATCTATACAGTGATGTTCCCCAGGGTTCAGTACTGGGACAGCTGCTGTTTTTCAGTCTATGGGAGGTATACAGTGATG
Source organism: Pristiophorus japonicus (assembly GCF_044704955.1). Taxonomy (NCBI): domain Eukaryota; kingdom Metazoa; phylum Chordata; class Chondrichthyes; family Pristiophoridae; genus Pristiophorus; species Pristiophorus japonicus. The sequence goes on along the minus strand of NC_092001.1, from coordinate 23,608,305 downwards.
TTCCCCAGGTTTCAGTACTGGGACAGCTGCTGTTTTTCAGACTATGGGAGGCATACAGCGATGTTCCCCAGGGTTCAGTATTGGGACAGCTGCTGTTTTTCAGACTATGGAATGTATACAGTGATATTCCCCAGGGTTAAGTACTGGGACAGCTGCTGTTTTTCAGTCTATGGGAGCTACACAGTGATGTTCCTCAGGGTTCAGTACTGGGACAGCTGCTGTTTTTCAGTCTATGGGATGTATACAGTGATGTTCCCCAGGGTTCAGTAGTACTGGGGCAGCTGCTGTTTTTCAGACAATCGGATGTATACAGTGATTTTCTCCAGGCTTCAGTACTGGGACAGCTGCTGTTTTTCAGACTATGGGATGTATACAGTGATGTTCCCCAGGGTTCAGTACTGGGAGAGCTGCTGTTTTTCAGTCAATGGGAGGTTTCCAGTGATGTTCCCCAGTGTTCAGTACTGGGACAGCTGCTGTTTTTCAGTCTATTGGAGGTATACAGTGATGTTCCCCAGGGTTCAGTACTGGGACAGCTGCTGTTTTTCAGTCTATGGGATGTATACAGTGATGTTCCCCAGTGTTCAGTACTGCGACAGCTGCTGTTTTTCAGTCTATGGGAGGTATACAGTGATGTTTCCCGAGGGTTCAGTACTGGGCAGCTGCTGTTTTTCAGACTATGGGAGGTATAAAGTGATGTTCCCCAGGGTTCAGTACTGGGACAGCTGCTGTTTTTCAGTCTATGGGAGGTATACAGTGATGTTCCCCAGGGTTCAGTACATGGACAGCTGCTATTTTTCAGTCAATGGGATGTACACAGTGATGTTCCCCAGGGTACAGTACTGGGACAGCTGCTGTTTTTCAGTCTATGGGATGTATACAGTGATGTTTCCCAGGGTTCAGTACTGGGACAGCTGCCGTTTTTCCGTCAATGGGAGGTATACAGTGATGTTCCCCAGGGTTCAGTTCTGCGACAGCTGCTGTTTTTCAGTCGATGGGAGGTATACAGTGATGTTCCCCAGGGTTCAGTTCTGCGACAGCTGCTGTTTTTCAGACTTTGGGAGGTATAAAGTCATGTTTCCCAGGGTTCAGTACTGGGACAGCTGCTGTTTTTCAGACGATGGAAGGTACACAGTGATGTTCCACAGGGTTCAGTACTGGGACAGCTGCTGTTTTTCAGTCTATGGGAGGTATACAGTGATTTTCCCCAGGGTTCAGTACTGGGACTGCTCCTGTTTTTCAGATTATGGGAGGTATACAGTGATGTTCCCCAGGGATCAGTATTAGCACACCTGCTGTTTTTCAGTCTATGGGATGTATACAGTGATGTATCCCAGGGTTCAGTACTGGGACACCTGCTGTTTTTCAGACGATGGGAGGTATACAGTGATGTTCCCCAGGGTTCAGTACTGGGACAGCTGCTGTTTTTCAGACAATGGGAGGTTTGCAGTAATGTTCCCCAGGGTTCAGTACTCGGACAGCTGCTGTTTTTCAGACTGTGGGAGGTATACAGTGTTGATCCCCAGGGTTCAGTACTGGGACAGCTGCTGTTTTTCAGTCTATGGGATCTATACAGTGATGTTCCCCAGGGTTCAGTACTGGGACAGCTGCTGTTTTTCAGTCTATGGAAGGTATACAGTGTTCCCCAGGGTTCAGTACTGGGATAGCTGCTGTTTTTCAGTCTATGGGAGGTATACAGTGATGTTCCCCAGGGTTCAGTACTGCGACAGCTGCTGTTTTTCAGTCTATGGGAGGTACACAGTGATGTTCCCCATGGTTCAGTACTGGGACAGCTGCTGTTTTTCAGTCTATGGGATGTATACAGTGATGTTCCCCAGGGTTCAGTAGTACTGGGGCAGCTGCTGTTTTTCAGACTATGGGAAGTATACAGTGATTTTCTCCAGGCTTCAGTACTGGGACAGCTGCTGTTTTTCAGTCTATGGGATCTATACAGTGATGTTCCCCAGGGTTCAGTACTGGGACAGCTGCTGTTTTTCAGTCTATGGGAGGTATACAGTGATGTTCCCCAGGGTTCAGTATTGGGACAGCTGCTGTTTTTCAGACTATGGAATGTCTACAGTGATATTCCCCAGGGTTCAGTACTGGGACAGCTGCTGTTTTTCAGTCTATGGGAGGTACACAGTGATGTTCCCCATGGTTCAGTACTGGGACAGCTGCTGTTTTTCAGTCTATGGGATGTATACAGTGATGTTCCCCAGGGTTCAGTAGTACTGGGGCAGCTGCTGTTTTTCAGACTATGGGAAGTATACAGTGATTTTCTCCAGGCTTCAGTACTGGGACAGCTGCTGTTTTTCAGACTATGGGATGTATACAGTGATGTTCCCCAGGGTTCAGTACTGGGACAGCTGCTGTTTTTCAGTCAATGGGAGGTTTCCAGTGATGTTCCCCATGGTTCAGTACTGGGACAGCTGCTGTTTTTCAGTCTATTGGAGATATACAGTGAAGTTCTCCAGGGTTCAGTACTGGGACAGCTGCTGTTTTTCAGTGTATGGGATGTATACAATGATGTTACCCAGGGTTCAGTACTGGGACAGCTGCTGTTGTTCAGTCTATGGGAGGTAGACAGTGATGTTCCCCAGGGTGCAGTACTGGGACAGCTGCTGATTTTCAGACTATGGGAGGTATACAGTGATGTTCCCCAGGGATCAGTACTAGCACAGCTGCTGTTTTACAGTCTATGGGAGGTATACAGTGATGTTCCCCAGGGTTCAGTACTGGGACACCTGCTGTTTTTCAGTCTATGGGCGGTATACAGTGATGTTCCCCAGGGTTCAGTACTGGGACAGCTGCTGTTTTTCTGTCTATGGGAGGTATACAGTGATGTTCTACAGTGTTCAGTTCTGGGACAGCTGCTGTTTTTCAGTCTATGGGATGTATACAATGATGTTCCCCAGGGTTCAGTACTGGGGCAGCTGCTGTTTTTTCAGACTATGGGACGTATACAGTGATGTTCCCCAGGGTTCAGTACTGGGACAGCTGCTGTTTTTCAGACAATGGGAGGTATACAGTAATGTTCCCCAGGGTTCAGTACTCGGACAGCTGCTGTTTTTCAGACTATGGGAGGTGTACAGTGTTGATCCCCAGGGTTCAGTACTGGGACAGCTGCTGTTTTTCAGGCTATGGGATCTATACAGTGATGTTCCCCAGGGTTCAGTACTGGGACAGCTGCTGTTTTTCAGTCTATGGGAGGTATACAGTGTTCCCAGGGTTCAGTACTGGGATAGCTGCTGTTTTTCAGTGTAAGAGAGGTATACAGTGATGTTCCCCAGGGTTCAGTACTGCGACAGCTGCTGTTTTTCAGTCTATGGGAGGTATATAGTGATGTTCCCCAGGGTTCAGTATTGGGACAGCTGCTGTTTTTCAGACTATGGAATGTATACAGTGATATTCCACAGGATTCAGTACTGGGACAGCTGCTGTTTTTCAGTCTATGGGAGGTACACAGTGATGTTCCCCATGGTTCATAACTGGGACAGCTGCTGTTTTTCAGTCTATGGGATGTATACAGTGATGTTCCCCAGGGTTCAGTAGTACTGGGGCAGCTGCTGTTTTTCAGACTATGGGATGTATACAGTGATTTTCTCCAGGCTTCAGTACTGGGACAGCTGCTGTTTTTCAGACTGTGGGATGTATACAGTGATGTTCCCCAGGGTTCAGTACTGGGACAGCTGCTGTTTTTCAGTCAATGGGAGGTTTCCAGTGATGTTCCCCATGGTTCAGCACTGGGACAGCTGCTGTTTTTCAGTCTATTGGAGATATACAGTGAAGTTCCCCAGGGTTCAGCACTGGGACAGCTGCTGTTTTTCAGTGTATGGGATGTATACAATGATGTTACCCAGGGTTCAGTACTGGGACAGCTGCTGTTGTTCAGTCTATGGGAGGTACACAGTGATGTTCCCCAGTGTTCAGTACTGCGACAGCTGCTGTTTTTCAGTCTATGGGAGGGATACAGTGATGTTTCCCGAGGGTTCAGTACTGGGAAAGCTGCTGTTTTTCAGTCAATGGGAGGTTTCCAGTGATGTTCCCCATGGTTCAGCACTGGGACAGCTGCTGTTTTTCAGTCTATTGGAGATATACAGTGAAGTTCCCCAGGGTTCAGCACTGGGACAGCTGCTGTTTTTCAGTGAATGGGATGTATACAATGATGTTACCCAGGGTTCAGTACTGGGACAGCTGCTGTTGTTCAGTCGATGGGATGTACACAGTCATGTTCCCCAGGGTTCAGCACTGGGACAGCTGCCGTTTTTCAGTCTATGGGAGGTATATAGTGATGTTCCCCAGGGTTCAGTATTGGGACAGCTGCTGTTTTTCAGACTATGGAATGTATACAGTGATATTCCCCAGGATTCAGTACTGGGACAGCTGCTGTTTTTCAGTCTATGGGAGGTACACAGTGATGTTCCCCAGTGTTCAGTACTGCGACAGCTGCTGTTTTTCAGTCTATGGGAGGGATACAGTGATGTTTCCCGAGGGTTCAGTACTGGGACAGCTGCTGATTTTCAGACTATGGGAGGTATACAGTGATGTTCCCCAGGGTTCAGTACTGGGACAGCTGCTGTTTTTCAGTCTATGGGAGGTATACAGTGATGTTCCCCAGGGTTCAGTACTGGGACAGTTTCTGTTTTTCAGTCTGTGGGAGGTATACAGTGATGTTCCCCAGGGTTCAGTACTGGGACAGCTGCTGTTGTTCAGTCTATGGGAGGTATACAGTGATGTTCCCCAGGTTTCAGTTCTGGGACAGCTGCTGTTTTTCAGACTATCGGAGGTATACAGTCATGTTCCCCAGGTTTCAGTACTGGGACAGCTGCTGTTTTTCAGTCTATGGGAGGTATACAGTGATGATCCCCAGGGTTCAGTTCTGGGACAGCTGCTGTTTTTCAGTCTATGGGAGGTATACAGTGATTTTCCCCAGGGTTCAGTACTGGGACAGCTGCTGTTTTTCAGTCTATGGGAGGTATACAGTGATGTTCCCCAGAGTTCAGTACTGCGGCAGCTGCTGTTTTTCAGTCTATGGTAGGTATACAGTGATGTTCCCCAGGGTTCAGTACTGCGGCAGTTGCTGTTTTTCAGTCTATGGGAGGTATACAGTCATGTTCCCCAGGTTTCAGTACTGGGACAGCTGCTGTTTTTCAGTCTATGGAGGTATACAGTGATGATCCCCAGGGTTCAGTACTGGGACAGCTGATCTTTTTCAGTCTCTGGGAGGTATACAGTGATTTTCCCCAGGGTTCAGTACTGGGACAGCTGCTGTTTTTCAGACTATGTGAGGTATACAGTGATGTTCCCCAGGGATCAGTACTTGGACAGCTGCTGTTTTCAGTCTATGGGAGGTATACAGTGATGTTCCCCAGAGTTCAGTACTGGGACAGCTGCTGTTTCTCAGTCTATGGGAGATATACAGTAATGTTCCCCAGTGTTCAGTTCTGCGACAGCTGCTGTTTTTCAGTCTATGGGATGTACACCATGATGTTCCCCAGGGTTCAGTACTGGGGCAGCTGCTGTTTTTCAGACTATGGGAGGGATACAGTGATGTTCCACAGGGTTCAGTACTGGGACAGCTGCTGTTTTACAGTCTATGAGAGGTATAAAGTGTTCCCCAGGGTTCAGTACTGGGATAGCTGCTGTTTTTCAGTCTATGGGAGGTATACAGTGATGTTCCCCAGGGTTCAGTACTGCGACAGCTGCTGTTTTTCAATCTATGGGAGGTATACAGTGATGTTCCCCAGGTTTCAGTACTGGGACAGCTGCTGTTTTTCAGTCTATGGGATGTATACAGTGATGTTCCCCAGGGTTCAGTAGTACTGGGGCAGCTGCTGTTTTTCAGACTATGGGATGCATACAATGATTTTCTCCAGGCTTCAGTACTGGGACAGCTGCTGTATTTCAGACTATGGGATGTATACAGTGATGTTCCCCAGGGTTCAGTACTGGGACAGCTGCTGTTTTTCAGTCTATGGGATGTAAACAGTGATGTTCCCCAGGGTTCAGTAGTACTGGGGCAGCTGCTGTTTTTCAGACTATGGGATGCATACAATGATTTTCTCCAGGCTTCAGTACTGGGACAGCTGCTGTATTTCAGACTATGGGATGTATACAGTGATGTTCCCCAGGGTTCAGTACTGGGACAGCTGCTGTTTTTCAGTCAATGGGAGGTTTCCAGTGATGTTTCCCAGGGTTCAGTACTGGGACAGCTGCTGTTTTTCAGTCTATTGGAGATATACAGTGATGTTCCCCAGGGTTCAGTACTGGGGCAGCTGCTGTTTTTCAGTCTATGGGATGTATACAGTGATCTTCCCCAGGATTCAGTACTGGGGTAGCTGCTGTTTTTCAGACTATGGGAGGTATACAGTGAAGTTCCCCAGGGTTCAGTGCAGGGACATCTGCTGTTTTTCAGTCTATGGGATGTATACAGTGATGTTACCCAGGGTTCAGTACTGGGACAGCTGCTGTTGTTCAGTCGATGGGATGTACACAGTCATGTTCCCCAGGGTTCAGTACTGGGACAGCTGCTGTTTTTCAGTCTATGGTAGGTACACAGTGATGTTCCCCAGTGTTCAGTACTGCGACAGCTGCTGTTTTTCAGTCTATGGGATGTATACAGTGATGTTACCCAGGGTTCAGTACTGGGACAGCTGCTGTTTTTCAGTCTATGGGAGGTATACAGTGATGTTCCCCAGAGTTCAGTACTGGGACAGCTGCTGTTTTTCAGTCTATGGGAGGTATACAGTGATGTTCCCCAGGGTTCAGTACTTGGACAGCTGCTGTTTTTCAGTCTCTGGGAGGTATACAGTGATTTTCCCCAGGGTTCAGTACTGGGACAGCTGCTGTTTTTCAGACTATGTGAGGTATACAGTAATGTTCCCCAGGGTTCAGTACTTGGTCAGCTGCCGTTTTCAGTCTATGGGAGGTATACAGTGATGTTCCCCAGGGTTCAGTACTGGGACAGCTGCTGTTTTTCAGACTATGGGAGGTATACAGTGATGTTCCCCAGGGTTCAGTACTGGGACAGCTGCTGTTTTACAGTCTATGAGAGGTATACAGTGATTTTCCCTTGGGTTCAGTACTGGGACAGCTGCTGTTTTTCAGATTATGGGAGGTATACAGTGATGTTCCCCAGGGTTCAGTACTTGCACAGCTGCTGTTTTACAGTCTATGGGAGGTATTCAGTGAAGTTCCCCAGGGTTCAGTACTGGGACACCTGCTGTTTTCGAGTCTATGGGAGGTGTACAGTGATGTTCCCCAGGGTTCAGTACTGGGACAGCTGCTGTTATTCTGTCTATGGGAGGTATACAGTGATGTTCCCCAGTGTTCAGTTCTGGGACAGCTGCTGTTTTTCAGTCTATGGGATGTATACAATGATGTTCCCCAGGGTTCAGTACTGGGACAGCTGCTGTTTTTCAGACTATGTGAGGTATACAGTGATGTTCCCCAGGGTTCAGTACTGGGACAGCTGCTGCTTTTCAGTCTATGGGAGGAAAACAGTGATGTTCCCCAGGGTGCAGTACTGGGACAGCTGCTGATTTTCAGACTATGGGAGGTATACAGTGATGTTCCCCAGGGTTCAGTACTGGGACAGCTGCTGTTTTTCAGTCTATGGGAGGTATACAGTGTTATCCCCAGGGTTCAGTACTGGGACAGCTGCTGTTTATCAGTCTATGGGATCTATACAGTGATGTTCCCCAGGGTTCAGTACTGGGACAGCTGCTGTTTTTCAGTCTATGGGAGGTATACAGTGTTCCCCAGGGTTCAGTACTGGGAGAGCTGCTGTTTTTCAGTCAATAGATGTATACAGTGATGTTCCCCAGGGTTCAGTACTGCGACAGCTGCTGTTTTTCAATCTATGGGAGGTATACATTGATGGTCCCCAGGTTTCAGTACTGGGACAGCTGCTGTTTTTCAGTCTATGGGATGTATACAGTGATGTTCCCCAGGGTTCAGTAGTACTGGGGCAGCTGCTGTTTTTCAGACTATGGGATGTATACAATGATTTTCTCCAGGCTTCAGTACTGGGACAGCTGCTTTATTTCAGACTATGGGATGCATACAGTGATTTTCCCCAGGGTTCAGTACTGGGACAGCTGCTGTTTTTCAGTCAATGGGAGGTTTCCAGTGATGTTCCCCAGGGTTCAGTACTGGGACAGCTGCTGTTTTTCAGTCTATTGGAGGTATACAGTGATGTTCCCCAGGGTTCAGTACTGGGACAGCTGCTGTTTTTCAGTCTATGGGATGTATACAGTGATGTTCCCCTGGGTTCAGTACTGGGACAGCTGCTGTTTTTCAGACTATGGGATGTATACAGTGATGTTCCCCAGGGTTCAGTATTGCGACAGCTGCTGTTTTTCATTCTATGGGATGTATACAGTGATGTTTCCCAGGGTTCAGTACTGGGACAGCTGCTGTTTTTCAGTCTATGTGAGGTACACAGTGTTGTTCCCCAGGGTTCAGTACTGGGACAGCTGCTGTTTTTCAGTCTATGGGATGTATACAGTGATCTTCCCCAGGATTCAGTACTGAGGTAGCTGCTGTTTTTCAGTCTATGGGATGTATACAGTGATGTTACCCAGGGTTCAGTACTGGGACAGCTGCTGTTTTTCAGAGGATGGGAGGTATACAGTGATGTTCCCCAGGGTTCAGTACTGGGACAGCTGCTGTTTTACAGTCTATGAGAGGTATACAGTGATGTTCCCCAGAGTTCAGTACTGGGACAGCTGCTGTTTCTCAGTCTATGGGAGGTATACAGTGATGTTCCCCAGTGTTCAGTTCTGCGACAGCTGCTGTTTTTCAGTCCATGGGATGTATACAATGATGTTCCCCAGGGTTCAGTACTGCGGCAGCTGCTGTTTTTCAGTCTATGGGAGGTATACAGTGATGTTCCCCATGGTTCAGTACTGGGACAGCTGCTGTTTTTCAGTCTATTGGAGATATACAGTGAAGTTCCCCAGGGTTCAGCACTGGGACAGCTGCTGTTTTTCAGTGAATGGGATGTATACAATGATGTTACCCAGGGTTCAGTACTGGGACAGCTGCTGTTGTTCAGTCGATGGGATGTACACAGTCATGTTCCCCAGGGTTCAGCACTGGGACAGCTGCCGTTTTTCAGTCTATGGGAGGTATATAGTGATGTTCCCCAGGGTTCAGTATTGGGACAGCTGCTGTTTTTCAGACTATGGAATGTATACAGTGATATTCCCCAGGATTCAGTACTGGGACAGCTGCTGTTTTTCAGTCTATGGGAGGTACACAGTGATGTTCCCCAGTGTTCAGTACTGCGACAGCTGCTGTTTTTCAGTCTATGGGAGGGATACAGTGATGTTTCCCGAGGGTTCAGTACTGGGACAGCTGCTGATTTTCAGACTATGGGAGGTATACAGTGATGTTCCCCAGGGTTCAGTACTGGGACAGCTGCTGTTTTTCAGTCTATGGGAGGTATACAGTGATGTTCCCCAGGGTTCAGTACTGGGACAGTTTCTGTTTTTCAGTCTGTGGGAGGTATACAGTGATGTTCCCCAGGGTTCAGTACTGGGACAGCTGCTGTTGTTCAGTCTATGGGAGGTATACAGTGATGTTCCCCAGGTTTCAGTTCTGGGACAGCTGCTGTTTTTCAGACTATCGGAGGTATACAGTCATGTTCCCCAGGTTTCAGTACTGGGACAGCTGCTGTTTTTCAGTCTATGGGAGGTATACAGTGATGATCCCCAGGGTTCAGTTCTGGGACAGCTGCTGTTTTTCAGTCTATGGGAGGTATACAGTGATTTTCCCCAGGGTTCAGTACTGGGACAGCTGCTGTTTTTCAGTCTATGGGAGGTATACAGTGATGTTCCCCAGAGTTCAGTACTGCGGCAGCTGCTGTTTTTCAGTCTATGGTAGGTATACAGTGATGTTCCCCAGGGTTCAGTACTGCGGCAGCTGCTGTTTTTCAGTCTATGGGAGGTATACAGTCATGTTCCCCAGGTTTCAGTACTGGGACAGCTGCTGTTTTTCAGTCTATGGAGGTATACAGTGATGATCCCCAGGGTTCAGTACTGGGACAGCTGATCTTTTTCAGTCTCTGGGAGGTATACAGTGATTTTCCCCAGGGTTCAGTACTGGGACAGCTGCTGTTTTTCAGACTATGTGAGGTATACAGTGATGTTCCCCAGGGATCAGTACTTGGACAGCTGCTGTTTTCAGTCTATGGGAGGTATACAGTGATGTTCCCCAGAGTTCAGTACTGGGACAGCTGCTGTTTCTCAGTCTATGGGAGATATACAGTGATGTTCCCCAGTGTTCAGTTCTGCGACAGCTGCTGTTTTTCAGTCTATGGGATGTACACCATGATGTTCCCCAGGGTTCAGTACTGGGGCAGCTGCTGTTTTTCAGACTATGGGAGGGATACAGTGATGTTCCACAGGGTTCAGTACTGGGACAGCTGCTGTTTTACAGTCTATGAGAGGTATAAAGTGTTCCCCAGGGTTCAGTACTGGGATAGCTGCTGTTTTTCAGTCTATGGGAGGTATACAGTGATGTTCCCCAGGGTTCAGTACTGCGACAGCTGCTGTTTTTCAATCTATGGGAGGTATACAGTGATGTTCCCCAGGTTTCAGTACTGGGACAGCTGCTGTTTTTCAGTCTATGGGATGTATACAGTGATGTTCCCCAGGGTTCAGTAGTACTGGGGCAGCTGCTGTTTTTCAGACTATGGGATGCATACAATGATTTTCTCCAGGCTTCAGTACTGGGACAGCTGCTGTATTTCAGACTATGGGATGTATACAGTGATGTTCCCCAGGGTTCAGTACTGGGACAGCTGCTGTTTTTCAGTCTATGGGATGTAAACAGTGATGTTCCCCAGGGTTCAGTAGTACTGGGGCAGCTGCTGTTTTTCAGACTATGGGATGCATACAATGATTTTCTCCAGGCTTCAGTACTGGGACAGCTGCTGTATTTCAGACTATGGGATGTATACAGTGATGTTCCCCAGGGTTCAGTACTGGGACAGCTGCTGTTTTTCAGTCAATGGGAGGTTTCCAGTGATGTTTCCCAGGGTTCAGTACTGGGACAGCTGCTGTTTTTCAGTCTATTGGAGATATACAGTGATGTTCCCCAGGGTTCAGTACTGGGACAGCTGCTGTTTTTCAGTCTATGGGATGTATACAGTGATCTTCCCCAGGATTCAGTACTGGGGTAGCTGCTGTTTTTCAGACTATGGGAGGTATACAGTGAAGTTCCCCAGGGTTCAGTGCAGGGACAGCTGCTGTTTTTCAGTCTATGGGATGTATACAGTGATGTTACCCAGGGTTCAGTACTGGGACAGCTGCTGTTGTTCAGTCGATGGGATGTACACAGTCATGTTCCCCAGGGTTCAGTACTGGGACAGCTGCTGTTTTTCAGTCTATGGTAGGTACACAGTGATGTTCCCCAGTGTTCAGTACTGCGACAGCTGCTGTTTTTCAGTCTATGGGATGTATACAGTGATGTTACCCAGGGTTCAGTACTGGGACAGCTGCTGTTTTTCAGTCTATGGGAGGTATACAGTGATGTTCCCCAGAGTTCAGTACTGGGACAGCTGCTGTTTTTCAGTCTATGGGAGGTATACAGTGATGTTCCCCAGGGTTCAGTACTTGGACAGCTGCTGTTTTTCAGTCTCTGGGAGGTATACAGTGATTTTCCCCAGGGTTCAGTACTGGGACAGCTGCTGTTTTTCAGACTATGTGAGGTATACAGTAATGTTCCCCAGGGTTCAGTACTTGGTCAGCTGCCGTTTTCAGTCTATGGGAGGTATACAGTGATGTTCCCCAGGGTTCAGTACTGGGACAGCTGCTGTTTTTCAGACTATGGGAGGTATACAGTGATGTTCCCCAGGGTTCAGTACTGGGACAGCTGCTGTTTTACAGTCTATGAGAGGTATACAGTGATTTTCCCTTGGGTTCAGTACTGGGACAGCTGCTGTTTTTCAGATTATGGGAGGTATACAGTGATGTTCCCCAGGGTTCAGTACTTGCACAGCTGCTGTTTTACAGTCTATGGGAGGTATTCAGTGAAGTTCCCCAGGGTTCAGTACTGGGACACCTGCTGTTTTCGTGTCTATGGGAGGTGTACAGTGATGTTCCCCAGGGTTCAGTACTGGGACAGCTGCTGTTATTCAGTCTATGGGAGGTATACAGTGATGTTCCCCAGTGTTCAGTTCTGGGACAGCTGCTGTTTTTCAGTCTATGGGATGTATACAATGATGTTCCCCAGGGTTCAGTACTGGGACAGCTGCTGTTTTTCAGACTATGTGAGGTATACAGTGATGTTCCCCAGGGTTCAGTACTGGGACAGCTGCTGCTTTTCAGTCTATGGGAGGAAAATAGTGATGTTCCCCAGGGTGCAGTACTGGGACAGCTGCTGATTTTCAGACTATGGGAGGTATACAGTGATGTTCCCCAGGGTTCAGTACTGGGACAGCTGCTGTTTTTCAGTCTATGGGAGGTATACAGTGTTATCCCCAGGGTTCAGTACTGGGACAGCTGCTGTTTATCAGTCTATGGGATCTATACAGTGATGTTCCCCAGGGTTCAGTACTGGGACAGCTGCTGTTTTTCAGTCTATGGGAGGTATACAGTGTTCCCCAGGGTTCAGTACTGGGAGAGCTGCTGTTTTTCAGTCTATGGGAGTTATACAGTGATGTTCCCCAGGGTTCAGTACTGCGACAGCTGCTGTTTTTCAATCTATGGGAGGTATACATTGATGGTCCCCAGGTTTCAGTACTGGGACAGCTGCTGTTTTTCAGTCTATGGGATGTATACAGTGATGTTCCCCAGGGTTCAGTAGTACTGGGGCAGCTGCTGTTTTTCAGACTATGGGATGTATACAATGATTTTCTCCAGGCTTCAGTACTGGGACAGCTGCTTTATTTCAGACTATGGGATGTATACAGTGATGTTCCCCAGGGTTCAGTACTGGGACAGCTGCTGTTTTTCAGTCAATGGGAGGTTTCCAGTGATGTTCCCCAGGGTTCAGTACTGGGACAGCTGCTGTTTTTCAGTCTATTGGAGGTATACAGTGATGTTCCCCAGGGTTCAGTACTGGGACAGCTGCTGTTTTTCAGTCTATGGGATGTATACAGTGATGTTCCCCTGGGTTCAGTACTGGGACAGCTGCTGTTTTTCAGACTATGGGATGTATACAGTGATGTTCCCCAGGGTTCAGTATTGCGACAGCTGCTGTTTTTCATTCTATGGGATGTATACAGTGATGTTTCCCAGGGTTCAGTACTGGGACAGCTGCTGTTTTTCAGTCTATGTGAGGTACACAGTGTTGTTCCCCAGGGTTCAGTACTGGGACAGCTGCTGTTTTTCAGTCTATGGGATGTATACAGTGATCTTCCCCAGGATTCAGTACTGAGGTAGCTGCTGTTTTTCAGTCTATGGGATGTATACAGTGATGTTACCCAGGGTTCAGTACTGGGACAGCTGCTGTTTTTCAGAGGATGGGAGGTATACAGTGATGTTCCCCAGGGTTCAGTACTGGGACAGCTGCTGTTTTACAGTCTATGAGAGGTATACAGTGATGTTCCCCAGAGTTCAGTACTGGGACAGCTGCTGTTTCTCAGTCTATGGGAGGTATACAGTGATGTTCCCCAGTGTTCAGTTCTGCGACAGCTGCTGTTTTTCAGTCCATGGGATGTATACAATGATGTTCCCCAGGGTTCAGTACTGCGGCAGCTGCTGTTTTTCAGTCTATGGGAGGTATACAGTGATGTTCCCCAGGGTTCAGTTCTGGGACAGCTGCTGTTTTTCAGACTATGGGAGGGATACAGTCATGTTCCCCAGGTTTCAGTACTGGGACAGCTGCTGTTTTTCAGTCTATGGGAGGTATACAGTGATGTTCCCCAGGGTTCAGTACATGGACAGCTACTATTTTTCAGTCAATGGGATGTATACAGTGATGTTGGCCAGGGTACAGTACTGGGACAGCTGCTGTTTTTCAGTCTATGGGATGTATACAGTGATGTTCTCCAGGGTTCAGTACTGGGAAAGCTGCCGTTTTTCAGTCAATGGGAGGTATACAGTGATATTCCCCAGGGTTCAGTACTGGGACAGCTGCTGTTTTTCAGTCTGTGGGAGGTATACAGTGATGTTCCCCAGGGTTCAGTTCTGCGACAGCTGCTGTTTTTCAGACTTTGGGAGGTATACAGTCATGTTCCCCATGGTTCAGTACTGGGACAGCTGCTGTTTTTCAGTCTATGGAAGGTATACAGTGATGTTCCCAAGGGTTCAGTACTGGGACAGCTGCTGTTTTTCAGTCGATGGGAGGTATACAGTGATGTTCGCCAGGGTTCAGTACTGGGACAGCTGCTGTTATTCTGTCGATGGGAGGTATACAGTGTTCCCCAGGGTTCAGTGCTGGGACAGCTGCTGTTTTTCAGACTTTGGGAGGTATACAGTGATGTTCCCCAGGGTTCAGTACTTGCACAGCTGCTGTTTTACAGTCTATGGGAGGTATACAGTGAAGTTCCCCAGGGTTCAGTACTGGGACACATGCTGTTTTCCAGTCTATGGGAGGTATACAGTGATGTTCCCCAGGGTTCAGTACTGGGACAGCTGCTGTTATTCAGTCTATGGGAGGTATACAGTGATGTTCCCCAGTGTTCAGTTCTGGGACAGCTGCTGTTTTTCAGTCTATGGGATGTATACAATGATGTTCCCCAGGGTTCAGTACTGGGACAGCTGCTGTTTTTCAGACTATGGGAGGTATACAGTGATGTTCCCCAGGGTTCAGTACTGGGACAGCTGCTGCTTTTCAGTCTATGGGAGGAAAACAGTGATGATCCCCAGGGTGCAGTACTGGGACAGCTGCTGATTTTCAGACTATGGGAGGTATACAGTGATGTTCCCCAGGGTTCAGTACTGGGACAGCTGCTGTTTTTCAGTCTATGGAAGGTATACAGTGATGTTCCCAAGGGTTCAGTACTGGGACAGCTGCTGTTTTTCAGTCGATGGGAGGTATACAGTGATGTTCGCCAGGGTTCAGTACTGGGACAGCTGCTGTTATTCTGTCGATGGGAGGTATACAGTGTTCCCCAGGGTTCAGTACTGGGACAGCTGCTGTTTTTCAGACTTTGGGAGGTATACAGTGATGTTCCCCAGGGTTCAGTACTTGCACAGATGCTGTTTTACAGTCTATGGGAGGTATACAGTGAAGTTCCCCAGGGTTCAGTACTGGGACACATGCTGTTTTCCAGTCTATGGGAGGTATACAGTGATGTTCCCCAGGGTTCAGTACTGGGACAGCTGCTGTTATTCAGTCTATGGGAGGTATACAGTGATGTTCCCCAGTGTTCAGTTCTGGGACAGCTGCTGTTTTTCAGTCTATGGGATGTATACAATGATGTTCCCCAGGGTTCAGTACTGGGACAGCTGCTGTTTTTCAGACTATGGGAGGTATACAGTGATGTTCCCCAGGGTTCAGTACTGGGACAGCTGCTGCTTTTCAGTCTATGGGAGGAAAACAGTGATGTTCCCCAGGGTGCAGTACTGGGACAGCTGCTGATTTTCAGACTATGGGAGGTATACAGTGATGTTCCCCAGGGTTCAGTACTGGGACAGCTGCTGTTTTTCAGACTATGGGAGGTATACAGTGATGTTCCCCAGGGTTCAGTACTGGGACAGCTGCTGTTTTTCAGTCTATGTTACGTATACAGTGATGTTCCCCAGGTTTCAGTACTGGGTCAGCTGCTGTTTTTCAGTCTATAGGAGGTATACAGTGTTGTTCCCCAGGGTTCAGTACTGGGACAGCTGCTGTTTTTCAGTCTATGGGAGGTATACAGTGATGTTCCCCAGAGTTCAGTACTGGGACAGCTGCTGTTTTTCAGTCTATGGGAGGTATACTGTGATGTTCCCCAGAGTTCAGTACTGCGGCAGCTGCTGTTTTTCAGTCTATGGTAGGTATACAGTCATGTTCCCCAGGGTTCAGTACTGCGGCAGCTGCTGTTTTCCAGTCTATGGGAGGTATACAGTGATGTTCCCCAGGGTTCAGTTCTGGGACAGCTGCTGTTTTTCAGACTATGGGAGCTATACAGTCATGTTCCCCAGGGTTCAGTACTGGGACAGCTGCTGCTTTTCAGTCTATGGGAGGAAAACAGTGATGTTCCCCAGGGTGCAGTACTGGGACAGCTGCTGATTTTCAGACTATGGGAGGTATACAGTGATGTTCCCCAGGGTTCAGTACTGGGACAGCTGCTGTTTTTCAGACTATGGGAGGTATACAGTGATGTTCCCCAGGTTTCAGTACTGGGACAGCTGCTGTTTTTCAGTCTATGGGAGGTATACAGTGATTTTCCCCAGGGTTCAGTACTGGGACAGCTGCTGTTTTTCAGACTATGTGAGGTATACAGTGATGTTCCCCAGGGTTCAGTACTGGGACAGCTGCGGTTTTACAGTCTATGAGAGGTATACAGTGATGTTCCCCAGAGTTCAGTACTGGGACAGCTGCTGTTTCTCAGTCTATGGGAGGTATACAGTGATGTTCCCCAGTGTTCAGTTCTGCGGCGGCTGCTGTTTTTCAGTCTTTGGGATGTATACAATGATGTTACCCAGGGTTCAGTACTGGGGCAGCTGCTGTTTTTCAGACTATGTGAGGTATACAGTGATGTTCCCCAGGGTTCAGTACTGGGACAGGTGCTGTTTTTCAGACAATGGGAGGTATACAGTAATGTTCCCCAGTGTTCAGTACTGTGACAGCTGCTGTTTTTCAGACTATGGGATGTACACAGTGATGTTCCCCAGGGTTCAGTACTGGGACAGCTGCTGTTTTTCAGTCTATGGGATCTATACAGTGATGTTCCCCAGAGTTCAGTACTGGGACAGCTGCTGTTTTTCAGTCTATGGGAGGTATACAGTGTTCCCCAGGGTTCAGTACTGGGATAGCTGCTGTTTTTCAGTCTATGGGAGGTATACAGTGATGTTCCCCAGGGTTCAGTACTGCGACAGCTGCTGTTTTTCAATCTATGGGAGGTATACAGTGATGTTCCCCAGGTTTCAGTACTGGGACAGCTGCTGTTTTTCAGACTATGGGAGGTATACAGTGATGTTCCCCAGGTTTCAGTATTGGGACAGCTGCTGTTTTTCAGACGATGGAATGTATACAGTGATATTTCCCCGGGTTCAGTACTGGGACAGCTGCTGTTTTTCAGTCTATGGGAGGTACACAGTGATGTTCCCCAGGGTTCAGTACTGGGACAGCTGCTGTTTTTCAGTCTATGGGATGTATACAGTGATGTTCCCCAGGGTTCAGTAGTACTGGGGCAGCTGCTGTTTTTCAGTCTATGGGAGGTATACAGTGACGTTCCCCAGGGTTCAGTACCGGGACAGCTGCTGTTTTTCAGACTATGGGATGTATACAGTGATTTTCTCCAGGCTTCAGTACTGGGACAGCTGCTGTTTTTCAGACTATGGGATGTATACAGTGATGTTCCCCAGGGTTCAGTACTGGGACAGCTGCTGTTTTTCAGTCAATGGGAGGTTTCCAGTGATGTTCCCCAGGGTTCAGTACTGGCACAGCTGCTGTTTTTCAGTCTATTGGAGGGACACAGTGATGTTCCCCAGGGTTCAGTACTGGGACAGCTGCTGTTTTTCAGTCTATGGGATGTATACAGTGATGTTCCCCTGGGTTCAGTACTGGGACAGCTGCTGTTTTTCAGTCTATGGGATGTATACAGCGATGTTCCCCTGGGTTCAGTACTGGGATAGCTGCTGTTTTTCAGTCGATGGGAGGTATACAGTGTTCCAGGGTTCAGTACTGGGACAGCTGCTGTTTTTCAGTCTATGGGAGGTATACAGTGATGTTCCCCAGAGTTCAGTACTGGGACAGCTGCTGTTTTTCAGTCTATGGGAGGTATACTGTGATGTTCCCCAGAGTTCAGTGCTGCGGCAGCTGCTGTTTTTCAGTCTATGGTAGGTATACAGTCATGTTCCCCAGGGTTCAGTACTGCGGCAGCTGCTGTTTTTCAGACTATGGGAGGTATACAGTGATGTTCCCCAGGGTTCAGTTCTGGGACAGCTGCTGTTTTTCAGACTATGGGAGCTATACAGTCATGTTCCCCAGGGTTCAGTACTGGGACAGCTGCTGCTTTTCAGTCTATGGGAGGAAAACAGTGATGTTCCCCAGGGTGCAGTACTGGGACAGCTGCTGATTTTCAGACTATGGGAGGTATACAGTGATGTTCCCCAGGGTTCAGTACTGGGACAGCTGCTGTTTTTCAGACTATGGGAGGTATACAGTGATGTTCCCCAGGTTTCAGTACTGGGACAGCTGCTGTTTTTCAGTCTATGGGAGGTATACAGTGATTTTCCCCAGGGTTCAGTACTGGGACAGCTGCTGTTTTTCAGACTAT
Organism: Pristiophorus japonicus; assembly: GCF_044704955.1. NCBI lineage: Eukaryota > Metazoa > Chordata > Chondrichthyes > Pristiophoridae > Pristiophorus > Pristiophorus japonicus. The sequence goes on along the minus strand of NC_092001.1, from coordinate 23,589,932 downwards.
GTGAGGTATACAGTGATGTTCCCCAGGGTTCAGTACTGGGACAGCTGCTGTTTTACAGTCTATGAGAGGTATACAGTGATGTTCCCCAGAGTTCAGTACTGGGACAGCTGCTGTTTCTGAGTCTATGGGAGGTATACAGTGATGTTCCCCAGTGTTCAGTTCTGCGGCGGCTGCTGTTTTTCAGTCTTTGGGATGTATACAATGATGTTACCCAGGGTTCAGTACTGGGGCAGCTGCTGTTTTTCAGACTATGTGAGGTATACAGTGATGTTCCCCAGGGTTCAGTACTGGGACAGGTGCTGTTTTTCAGACAATGGGAGGTATACAGTAATGTTCCCCAGTGTTCAGTACTGTGACAGCTGCTGTTTTTCAGACTATGGGATGTACACAGTGATGTTCCCCAGGGTTCAGTACTGGGACAGCTGCTGTTTTTCAGTCTATGGGATCTATACAGTGATGTTCCCCAGAGTTCAGTACTGGGACAGCTGCTGTTTTTCAGTCTATGGGAGGTATACAGTGTTCCCCAGGGTTCAGTACTGGGATAGCTGCTGTTTTTCAGTCTATGGGAGGTATACAGTGATGTTCCCCAGGGTTCAGTACTGCGACAGCTGCTGTTTTTCAATCTATGGGAGGTATACAGTGATGTTCCCCAGGTTTCAGTACTGGGACAGCTGCTGTTTTTCAGACTATGGGAGGTATACAGTGATGTTCCCCAGGTTTCAGTATTGGGACAGCTGCTGTTTTTCAGACGATGGAATGTATACAGTGATATTTCCCCGGGTTCAGTACTGGGACAGCTGCTGTTTTTCAGTCTATGGGAGGTACACAGTGATGTTCCCCAGGGTTCAGTACTGGGACAGCTGCTGTTTTTCAGTCTATGGGATGTATACAGTGATGTTCCCCAGGGTTCAGTAGTACTGGGGCAGCTGCTGTTTTTCAGTCTATGGGAGGTATACAGTGACGTTCCCCAGGGTTCAGTACCGGGACAGCTGCTGTTTTTCAGACTATGGGATGTATACAGTGATTTTCTCCAGGCTTCAGTACTGGGACAGCTGCTGTTTTTCAGACTATGGGATGTATACAGTGATGTTCCCCAGGCTTCAGTACTGGGACAGCTGCTGTTTTTCAGTCAATGGGAGGTTTCCAGTGATGTTCCCCAGGGTTCAGTACTGGCACAGCTGCTGTTTTTCAGTCTATTGGAGGGACACAGTGATGTTCCCCAGGGTTCAGTACTGGGACAGCTGCTGTTTTTCAGTCTATGGGATGTATACAGTGATGTTCCCCTGGGTTCAGTACTGGGACAGCTGCTGTTTTTCAGTCTATGGGATGTATACAGCGATGTTCCCCTGGGTTCAGTACTGGGATAGCTGCTGTTTTTCAGTCGATGGGAGGTATACAGTGTTCCAGGGTTCAGTACTGGGACATCTGCTGTTTTTCAGATTATGGGAGGTGTACAGTGATGTTCCCCAGGGTTCAGTACAAGGACAGCTGCTGTTTTACAGTCTGTGGGAGGTATACATTGATGTTCCCCAGGGTTCAGTACTGGGACAGCTGCTGTTTTTCAGTCTATGGGAGGTATACAGTGATGTTCCCCAGTGTTCAGTTCTGGGACAGCTGCTGTTTTTCAGTCTATGGGATGTATACAATCATGTTCCCCAGGGTTCAGTACTGGGACAGCTGCTGTTTTTCAGACTATGGGAGGTATACAGTGATGTTCCCCAGGGTTCAGTACTGGGGCAGCTGCGGTATTGCAGTCTATTGGAGGTATACAGTGATGTTCCCCAGGGTTCAGTACTGGGACAGCTGCTGTTTTTCAGTCTATGGGAGATATACAGTGATGTTCCCAGGGTTCAGTACTGGGACAGCTGCTATTTTTCAGAATATGGGCGGTATACAGTGATGTTCCCCAGGGTTAAGTACTGGGACAGCTGCTATTTTACAGTCTATGGGATGTATACAGTGATGTTCCCCAGGGTTCAGTATTGGAACAGCTGCTGTTTTTCAGACTATGTGAGGTACACAGTGATGTTCCCCAGGGTTCAGTACTGGGACAGCTGCTGTTTTTCAGTCTATGGTATGTATACAGTGATGTTCCGCAGGGTTCAGTACTGCGACAGCTGCTGTTTTTCAGTCTATGGTAGGTATACAGTGATGTTCCCCAGGGTTCAGTACTGCGGCAGCTGCTGTTTTTCAGTCTATGGGAGGTATACAGTGATGTTCCCCAGGGTTCAGTTCTGGGACAGCTGCTGTTTTTCAGACTATGTGAGGTATACAGTGATGTTCCCCAGGGTTCATTACTAGGACAGCTGCTGTTTTACAGTCTATGGGAGGTATACAGTGATGTTCCCCAGGGTTCAGTACTGGGACAGCTGCTGTTTTTCAGACTATGGGATGTATACAGTGATGTTCCCCAGGGTTCAGTACTGGGACAGCTGCTGTTTTACAGTCTATGAGAGGTATACAGTGATGTTCCCCAGAGTTCAGTACTGGGACAGCTGCTGTTTCTCAGTCTATGGGAGGTATACAGTGATGTTCCCCAGTGTTCAGTTCTGCGGCGGCTGCTGTATTTCAGTCTTTGGGATGTATACAGTGATGTTCCCCAGGGTTCAGTACTGGGACAGCTGCTGTTTTTCAGTCTATGGGATCTATACAGTGATGTTCCCCAGGGTTCAGTACTGGGACAGCTGCTGTTTTTCAGTCTATGGGAGGTATACAGTGTTCCCCAGGGTTCAGTACTGGGATAGCTGCTGTTTTTCAGTCTATGGGAGGTATACAGTGATGTTCCCCAGGGTTCAGTACTGCGACAGCTGCTGTTTTTCAATCTATGGGAGGTATACAGTGATGTTCCCCAGGTTTCAGTACTGGGACAGCTGCTGTTTTTCAGACTATGGGAGGTATACAGTGATGTTCCCCAGGTTTCAGTATTGGGACAGCTGCTGTTTTTCAGACGATGGAATGTATACAGTGATATTCCCCAGGGTTCAGTACTGGGACAGCTGCTGTTTTTCAGTCTATGGGAGGTACACAGTGATGTTCCCCAGTGTTCAGTACTGGGACAGCTGCTGTTTTTCAGTCTATGGGATGTATACAGTGATGTTCCCCAGGGTTCAGTGGTACTGGGGCAGCTGCTGTTTTTCAGTCTATGGGAGGTATACAGTGATGTTCCCCAGGGTTCAGTACTGGGACAGCTGCTGTTTTTCAGTCTGTGGGATGTACACAGTGATGTTCCCCAGGGTTCAGTAGTACTGGGGCAGCTGCTGTTTTTCAGACTATGGGATGTATACAGTGATTTTCCCCAGGCTTCAGTACTGGGACAGCTGCTGTTTTTCAGTCAATGGGAGGTTTCCAGTGATGTTCCCCAGGGTTCAGTACTGGCACAGCTGCTGTTTTTCAGTCTATTGGATGGACACAGTGATGTTCCCCAGGGTTCAGTACTGGGACAGCTGCTGTTTTTCAGTCTATGGGATGTATACAGTGATGTTCCCCTGGGTTCAGTACTGGGACAGCTGCTGTTTTTCAGTCTATGGGATGTATACAGTGATGTTCCCCTGGGTTCAGTACTGGGATAGCTGCTGTTTTTCAGTCTATGGGAGGTATACAGTGTTCCAGGGTTCAGTACTGGGACAGCTGCTGTTTTTCAGATTATGGGAGGTATACAGTGATGTTCCCCAGGGTTCAGTACAAGGACAGCTGCCGTTTTACAGTCTGTGGGAGGTATACATTGATGTTCCCCAGGGTTCAGTACTGGGACAGCTGCTGTTTTTCAGTCTATGGGAGGTATACAGTGATGTTCCCCAGTGTTCAGTTCTGGGACAGCTGCTGTTTTTCAGTCTATGGGATGTATACAATCATGTTCCCCAGGGTTCAGTACAAGGACAGCTGCCGTTTTACAGTCTGTGGGAGGTATACATTGATGTTCCCCAGGGTTCAGTACTGGGACAGCTGCTGTTTTTCAGTCTATGGGAGGTATACAGTGATGTTCCCCAGTGTTCAGTTCTGGGACAGCTGCTGTTTTTCAGTCTATGGGATGTATACAATCATGTTCCCCAGGGTTCAGTACTGGGACAGCTGCTGTTTTTCAGACTATGGGAGGTATACAGTGATGTTCCCCAGGGTTCAGTACTGGGGCAGCTGCGGTATTGCAGTCTATTGGAGGTATACAGTGATGTTCCCCAGGGTTCAGTACTGGGACAGCTGCTGTTTTTCAGTCTATGGGAGATATACAGTGATGTTCCCCAGGGTTCAGTACTGGGACAGCTGCTATTTTTCAGAATATGGGCGGTATACAGTGATGTTCCCCAGGGTTAAGTACTGGGACAGCTGCTATTTTACAGTCTATGGGATGTATACAGTGATGTTCCCCAGGGTTCAGTATTGGAACAGCTGCTGTTTTTCAGACTATGTGAGGTACACAGTGATGTTCCCCAGGGTTCAGTACTGGGACAGCTGCTGTTTTTCAGTCTATGGTAGGTATACAGTGATGTTCCGCAGGGTTCAGTACTGCGACAGCTGCTGTTTGTCAGTCGATGGGAGGTATACAGTGATGTTCCCCAGGGTTCAGTACTGGGACAGCTGCTGTTTTTCAGATTTTGGGAGGTATAAAGTGATGTTCCCCAGGGTTCAGTACTGGGACAGCTGCTGTTTTTCAGTCTAAGGGAGGTATATAGTGATGTTCCAAAGGGTTCAGTACTGGGACAGCTGCTATTTTTCAGTCTATGGGATGTATACAGTGATGTTCCCCAGGATTCAGTACTGGGACAGCTGCTGTTTTTCAGTCTATGGGATGTATACAGTGATGTTCCCCAGGTTTCAGTACTGGGTCAGCTGCCGTTTTTCAGTCTATGGGAGGTATACAGTGATGTTCCCCAGGGTTCAGTACTGGGACAGCTGCTGTTTTTCAGACTATGGGAGGTGTACAGTGATGTTCCCCAGGGTTCAGTTCTGGGACAGCTGCTGTTTTTCACTCTATGGGAGGAATACAGTGATGTTCACCAGGGTTCAGTACTGGGACAGCTGCTGTTTTTCAGACTATGGGAGGTGTACAGGGATATTCCCCAGGGTTCAGTTCTTTTTCAGCTGCTGTTTTTCAGTCTATGGGATGTATACAGTGATGTTCCCCAAGGTTCAGTACTGGGACAGCTGCTGTTTTTCAGTCAATGGGATGTATACAGTGATGTTCCCCAGGGTTCAGTACTGGGACAGCTGCTGTTTTTCAGTCTATGGGAGGTATACAGTGATGTTCCCCAGGGTTCAGTTCTGGGACAGCTGCTGTTTTTCAGACTATGGGAGGTATGAAGTCATGTTCCCCAGGGTTCAGTACTGGGACAGCTGCTGTTTTTCAGTCTATGGGAGGTATACAGTGATGCTCCCCAGGGTTCAATACTGGGACAGCTGCTGTTTTTCAGTCGATGGGAGGTATACAGTGCTCCAGGGTTCAGTACTGGGACAGCTGCTGTTTTTCAGATTATGGGAGGTATACAGTGATGTTCCCCAGGGTTCAGTACAAGGACAGCTGCTGTTTTAAAGTCTATGGGAGGTATACAGTGATGTTCCCCAGGGTTCAGTACTGGGACAGCTACAGTTTTTCAGTCTATGGGAGGTCTACAGTGATGTTCCCCAGGGTTCAGTAGTGGGACAGCTGCTGTTTTTCAGTCTATGGGAGGTATACAGTGATGTCCCCCAGTGTTCAGTTCTGGGACAGCTGCTGTTTTTCAGTCTATGGGATGTATACAGTGATGTTCCCCACGGTTCAGTTCTGGGACAGCTGCTGTTTTTCAGACTATGGGAGGTATACAGTGATGTTCCCCAGGGTTCAGGTATGGGACAGCTACTGTTTTTCAGTCTATGGGAGGTGTACAGTGATGTTCCCCAGTGTTCAGTACTGGGACAGCTGCTGTTTTTCAGTCTATGGGAGGTATACAGTGATGTTCCCCAGGGTTCAGTAGTGGGACAGCTGCTGTTTTTCAGACTATGGAAGGAAAACAGTGATGTTCCCCAGGGTTCAGTACTGGGACAGCTGCTGTTTTTCAGTCTGTTGGATGTATACAGTGATGTTCCCCAGGGTTCAGTACTGGGGCAGCTGCTGTTTTTCAGTCTATGGGAGATATACAGTGATGTTCCCAGGGTTCAGTACTGGGACAGTTGCTATTTTTCAGAATATGGGCGGTATACAATGATGTTCCCCAGGGTTCAGTACTGGGACAGCTGCTGTTTTTCCGTCTATGGGAGGTATACAGTGATGTTCCCCAGGGTTCAGTACTGGGACAGCTGCTGTTTTTCAGACTGTGGGAGTTGTACAGGGATGTTCCCCAGGGTTCAGTTCTGGGACAGCTGCTGTTTTTCAGTCTATGGGAGGTATACAGTGATGTTCCCCAGGGTTCAGTACTGGGACAGCTGCTGTGTTTCAGACTATGGGAGGTGTGCAGGGATGTTCCCCAGGGTTCAGTTCTGGGACAGCTGCTGTTTTTCAGTCTATGGGATGTATACCGTGATGCCCCCCAGGGTTCAGTACTGGGACAGCTGCTTGCTGTTTTTCAGTCTATGGGATGTATACAGTGATATTCCCCAGGGTTCGGTACTGGGACAGCTGCTGTTTTTCAGTCCTTGGCAGGTATACAGTGATGTTCCCCAGGGTTCAGTACTGGGACAGCTGCTGTTTTTCAGTCTATGGGAGGTATACAGTGATGTTCCCCAGGGTTCAGTTCTGGGACAGCTGCTGTTTTTCAGACTATGGGATGTATAAAGTCATGATCCCCAGGGTTCAGTTCTGGGACAGCTTCTGTTTTTCAGTCTATGGGAGGTATACAGTGATGTTCCCCAGGGTTCAGTACTGGGATAGCTGCTGTTTTTCAGTCTATGGGAGGTATACAGTGGTCCAGGGTTCAGTACTGGGACAGCTGCTGTTTTTCAGATTATGGGAGGTATACTGTGATGTTCCCCAGGGTTCAGTACAAGGACAGCTGCTCTTTTACAGTTTATGGCAGGTATACAGTGATGTTCCCCAGGGTTCAGTACTGGGACAGCTGCTGTTTTTCAGTCTATGGGAGGTATACAGTGATGTTCCCCAGGGTTCAGTACTGGGACAGCTGCTGTTTTTCAGTCTATGGGAGGGACACAGTGATGTTCCCCAGTGTTCAGTTCTGGGACAGCTGCTGTTTTTCAGTCTATGGGATGTATACAATCATGTTCCCCAGGGTTCAGTACTGGGACAGCTGCTGTTTTTCAGTCTATGGGAGGTATACAGTGATGTTCCCCAGGGTTCAGTTCTGGGACAGCTGCTGTTTTTCAGACTATGGGATGTATAAAGTCATGATCCCCAGGGTTCAGTTCTGGGACAGCTTCTGTTTTTCAGTCTATGGGAGGTATACAGTGATGTTCCCCAGGGTTCAGTACTGGGATAGCTGCTGTTTTTCAGTCTATGGGAGGTATACAGTGGTCCAGGGTTCAGTACTGGGACAGCTGCTGTTTTTCAGATTATGGGAGGTATACAGTGATGTTCCCCAGGGTTCAGTACAAGGACAGCTGCCGTTTTACAGTCTGTGGGAGGTATACATTGATGTTCCCCAGGGTTCAGTACTGGGACAGCTGCTGTTTTTCAGTCTATGGGAGGTATACAGTGATGTTCCCCAGTGTTCAGTTCTGGGACAGCTGCTGTTTTTCAGTCTATGGGATGTATACAATCATGTTCCCCAGGGTTCAGTACAAGGACAGCTGCCGTTTTACAGTCTGTGGGAGGTATACATTGATGTTCCCCAGGGTTCAGTACTGGGACAGCTGCTGTTTTTCAGTCTATGGGAGGTATACAGTGATGTTCCCCAGTGTTCAGTTCTGGGACAGCTGCTGTTTTTCAGTCTATGGGATGTATACAATCATGTTCCCCAGGGTTCAGTACTGGGACAGCTGCTGTTTTTCAGACTATGGGAGGTATACAGTGATGTTCCCCAGGGTTCAGTACTGGGGCAGCTGCGGTATTGCAGTCTATTGGAGGTATACAGTGATGTTCCCCAGGGTTCAGTACTGGGACAGCTGCTGTTTTTCAGTCTATGGGAGATATACAGTGATGTTCCCCAGGGTTCAGTACTGGGACAGCTGCTATTTTTCAGAATATGGGCGGTATACAGTGATGTTCCCCAGGGTTAAGTACTGGGACAGCTGCTATTTTACAGTCTATGGGATGTATACAGTGATGTTCCCCAGGGTTCAGTATTGGAACAGCTGCTGTTTTTCAGACTATGTGAGGTACACAGTGATGTTCCCCAGGGTTCAGTACTGGGACAGCTGCTGTTTTTCAGTCTATGGTAGGTATACAGTGATGTTCCGCAGGGTTCAGTACTGCGACAGCTGCTGTTTGTCAGTCGATGGGAGGTATACAGTGATGTTCCCCAGGGTTCAGTACTGGGACAGCTGCTGTTTTTCAGATTTTGGGAGGTATAAAGTGATGTTCCCCAGGGTTCAGTACTGGGACAGCTGCTGTTTTTCAGTCTAAGGGAGGTATATAGTGATGTTCCAAAGGGTTCAGTACTGGGACAGCTGCTATTTTTCAGTCTATGGGATGTATACAGTGATGTTCCCCAGGATTCAGTACTGGGACAGCTGCTGTTTTTCAGTCTATGGGATGTATACAGTGATGTTCCCCAGGTTTCAGTACTGGGTCAGCTGCCGTTTTTCAGTCTATGGGAGGTATACAGTGATGTTCCCCAGGGTTCAGTACTGGGACAGCTGCTGTTTTTCAGACTATGGGAGGTGTACAGTGATGTTCCCCAGGGTTCAGTTCTGGGACAGCTGCTGTTTTTCACTCTATGGGAGGAATACAGTGATGTTCACCAGGGTTCAGTACTGGGACAGCTGCTGTTTTTCAGACTATGGGAGGTGTACAGGGATATTCCCCAGGGTTCAGTTCTTTTTCAGCTGCTGTTTTTCAGTCTATGGGATGTATACAGTGATGTTCCCCAAGGTTCAGTACTGGGACAGCTGCTGTTTTTCAGTCAATGGGATGTATACAGTGATGTTCCCCAGGGTTCAGTACTGGGACAGCTGCTGTTTTTCAGTCTATGGGAGGTATACAGTGATGTTCCCCAGGGTTCAGTTCTGGGACAGCTGCTGTTTTTCAGACTATGGGAGGTATGAAGTCATGTTCCCCAGGGTTCAGTACTGGGACAGCTGCTGTTTTTCAGTCTATGGGAGGTATACAGTGATGCTCCCCAGGGTTCAATACTGGGACAGCTGCTGTTTTTCAGTCGATGGGAGGTATACAGTGCTCCAGGGTTCAGTACTGGGACAGCTGCTGTTTTTCAGATTATGGGAGGTATACAGTGATGTTCCCCAGGGTTCAGTACAAGGACAGCTGCTGTTTTAAAGTCTATGGGAGGTATACAGTGATGTTCCCCAGGGTTCAGTACTGGGACAGCTACAGTTTTTCAGTCTATGGGAGGTCTACAGTGATGTTCCCCAGGGTTCAGTAGTGGGACAGCTGCTGTTTTTCAGTCTATGGGAGGTATACAGTGATGTCCCCCAGTGTTCAGTTCTGGGACAGCTGCTGTTTTTCAGTCTATGGGATGTATACAGTGATGTTCCCCACGGTTCAGTTCTGGGACAGCTGCTGTTTTTCAGACTATGGGAGGTATACAGTGATGTTCCCCAGGGTTCAGGTATGGGACAGCTACTGTTTTTCAGTCTATGGGAGGTGTACAGTGATGTTCCCCAGTGTTCAGTACTGGGACAGCTGCTGTTTTTCAGTCTATGGGAGGTATACAGTGATGTTCCCCAGGGTTCAGTAGTGGGACAGCTGCTGTTTTTCAGACTATGGAAGGAAAACAGTGATGTTCCCCAGGGTTCAGTACTGGGACAGCTGCTGTTTTTCAGTCTGTTGGATGTATACAGTGATGTTCCCCAGGGTTCAGTACTGGGGCAGCTGCTGTTTTTCAGTCTATGGGAGATATACAGTGATGTTCCCAGGGTTCAGTACTGGGACAGTTGCTATTTTTCAGAATATGGGCGGTATACAATGATGTTCCCCAGGGTTCAGTACTGGGACAGCTGCTGTTTTTCCGTCTATGGGAGGTATACAGTGATGTTCCCCAGGGTTCAGTACTGGGACAGCTGCTGTTTTTCAGACTGTGGGAGTTGTACAGGGATGTTCCCCAGGGTTCAGTTCTGGGACAGCTGCTGTTTTTCAGTCTATGGGAGGTATACAGTGATGTTCCCCAGGGTTCAGTACTGGGACAGCTGCTGTGTTTCAGACTATGGGAGGTGTGCAGGGATGTTCCCCAGGGTTCAGTTCTGGGACAGCTGCTGTTTTTCAGTCTATGGGATGTATACCGTGATGCCCCCCAGGGTTCAGTACTGGGACAGCTGCTTGCTGTTTTTCAGTCTATGGGATGTATACAGTGATATTCCCCAGGGTTCGGTACTGGGACAGCTGCTGTTTTTCAGTCCTTGGCAGGTATACAGTGATGTTCCCCAGGGTTCAGTACTGGGACAGCTGCTGTTTTTCAGTCTATGGGAGGTATACAGTGATGTTCCCCAGGGTTCAGTTCTGGGACAGCTGCTGTTTTTCAGACTATGGGATGTATAAAGTCATGATCCCCAGGGTTCAGTTCTGGGACAGCTTCTGTTTTTCAGTCTATGGGAGGTATACAGTGATGTTCCCCAGGGTTCAGTACTGGGATAGCTGCTGTTTTTCAGTCTATGGGAGGTATACAGTGGTCCAGGGTTCAGTACTGGGACAGCTGCTGTTTTTCAGATTATGGGAGGTATACTGTGATGTTCCCCAGGGTTCAGTACAAGGACAGCTGCTCTTTTACAGTTTATGGCAGGTATACAGTGATGTTCCCCAGGGTTCAGTACTGGGACAGCTGCTGTTTTTCAGTCTATGGGAGGTATACAGTGATGTTCCCCAGGGTTCAGTACTGGGACAGCTGCTGTTTTTCAGTCTATGGGAGGGACACAGTGATGTTCCCCAGTGTTCAGTTCTGGGACAGCTGCTGTTTTTCAGTCTATGGGATGTATACAATCATGTTCCCCAGGGTTCAGTACTGGGACAGCTGCTGTTTTTCAGACTATGGGAGGTATACAGTGATGTTCCCCAGTGTTCAGTACTGGGACAGCTGCTGTTTTTCAGACTATGGGAGGTATACAGTGATGTTTCCCAGGGTTCAGTTCTGGGGCAGCTGCGGTATTGCAGTCTATTGGAGGTATACAGTGATGTTCCCCAGGGTTCAGTACTGGGACAGCTGCTGTTTTTCAGTCTATGGGAGATATACAGTGATGTTCCCCAGGGTTCAGTACTGGGCCAGCTGCTGTTTTTCAGTCTTTGGGAGGTTTCCAGTGATGTTCCCAGGGGTTCAGTACTGGGACAGCTGCTGTTTTTCAGTCTATGGGAGGGACACAGTGATGTTCCCCAGTATTCAGTTCTGGGACAGCTGCTGTTTTTCAGTCTATGGGATGTATACAATCATGTTCCCCAGGGTTCAGTACTGGGACAGCTGCTGTTTTTCAGACTATGGGAGGTATACAGTGATGTTCCCCAGGGTCCAGTACTGGGGCAGCTGCGGTATTGCAGTCTATTGGAGTTATGCAGTGATGTTCCCCAGGGTTCAGTACTGGGAGAGCTGCTGTTTTTCAGTCTATGGGAGATATACAGTGATGTTCCCAGGGTTCAGTACTGGGACAGCTGCTATTTTTCAGAATATGGGCGGTATACAGTGATGTTCCCCAGGGTTCAGTAGTGGGACAGCTGCTGTTTTTCAGTCCATGGTAGGTATACAGTGATGTTCCGCAGGGTTCAGTACTGCGACAGCTGCTGTTTTTCAGTCTATGGGAGGTATACAGTGATGTTCCCCAGGGTTCAGTACTGGGACAGCTGCTGTTTTTCAGATTTTTGGAGGTATAAAGTGATGTTCCCCAGGGTTCAGTACTGGGACAGCTGCTGTTTTTCAGTCTATGGGAGGTATACAGTGATGTTCCCCAGGGTTCAGTACTGGGACAGCTGCTGTTTTTCAGATTTTTGGAGGTATAAAGTGATGTTCCCCAGGGTTCAGTACTGGGACAGCTGCTGTTTTTCAGTCTAAGGGAGGTAGAAAGTGATGTTCCGCAGGGTTCAGTACTGGGACAGCTGCTATTTTTCAGTCTATGGGATGTATACAGTGATGTTTCTCAGGATTCAGTACTGGGACAGCTGCTGTTTTTCAGTCTTTGGGTTGTATACAGTGATGTTCCCCAGGTTTCAGTACTGGGTCAGCTGCCGTTTTTCAGTCTATGGGAGGTATACAGTGATGTTCCCCAGGGTTCAGTACTGGGACAGCTGCTGTTTTTCAGACTATGGGAGGTGTACAGTGATGTTCCCCAGGGTTCAGTTCTGGGACAGCTGCTGTTTTTCAGTCTATGGGAGGTATACAGTGATGTTCACCAGGGTTCAGTACTGGGACAGCTGCTGTTTTTCAGACGATGGGAGTTGTACAGGGATGTTCCCCAGGGTTCAGTTCTGGGACAGCTGCTGTTTTTCAGTCTATGGGATGTATACAGTGATGTTCCCCAGGGTTTAGTACTGGGACAGCTGCTGCTTTTCAGTCTATGGGATGTATACCGTGATGTACCCTAGGGTTCGGTACTGGGACAGCTGCTGTTTTTCAGTCTTTGGCAGGTATACAGTGATGTTCCCCAGGGTTCAGTACTGGGACAGCTGCTGTTTTTCAGTCTATGGGATGTATACAGTGATGTTCCCCAGGGTTCAGTACTGTGACAGCTGCTGTTTTTCAGTCTATGGGAGGTATACAGTGATGTTCCCCAGGGTTCAGTTCTGGGACAGCTGCTGTTTTTCAGTCTATGGGAGGTATACAGTGATGTTCCCCAGGGTTCAGTACTGGGACAGCTGCTGCTTTTCAGTCTATGGGATGTATACAGTGATGTTCCCCAGGGTTCAGTACTGGGACAGCTGCTGTTTTTCAGTCTAAGGGAGGTATATAGTGATGTTCCGCAGGGTTCAGTACTGGGACAGCTGCTATTTTTCAGTCTATGGGATGTATACAGTGATGTTTCTCAGGATTCAGTACTGGCACAGCTGCTGTTTTTCAGTCTATGGGATGTATACAGTGCTGTTCCCCAGGGTTCAGTACTGGGACAGCTGCTGTTTTTCAGTCTATGGGAGGTATACAGTGATGTTCCCCAGGGTTCAGTACTGGGACAGCTGCTGTTTTTCAGTCTATGTGAGGTATACAGTGATGTTCCCCAGGGTTCAGTACTGGGACAGCTGCTGTTTTTCAGTTTATGGGAGGTATACAGTGATGTTCCCCAGGGTTCAGGTATGGGACAGCTACTGTTTTTCAGTCTATGGGAGGTATACAGTGATGTTCCCCAGGGTTCAGTAGTGGGACAGCTGCTGTTTTTCAGACTATGGAATGGAAACAGTGATGTTCCCCAGGGTTCAGTACTGGGACAGCTGCTGTTTTTCAGTCTGTTGGATGTATACAGTGATGTTCCCCAGGGTTCAGTACTGGGGCAGCTGCTGTTTTTCAGTCTATGGGAGATATACAGTGATGTTCCCAGGGTTCAGTACTGGGACAGGTGCTATTTTTCAGAATATGGGCGGTATACAGTGATGTTCCCCAGGGTTCAGTACTGGGACAGCTGCTGTTTTTCCGTCTATGGGAGGTATACAGTGATGTTCCCCAGGGTTCAGTACTGGGACATCTGCTGTTTTTCAGACTGTGGGAGGTGTACAGGGATGTTCCCCAGGGTTTAGTTCTGGGACAGCTGCTGTTTTTCAGTCTATGGGAGGTATACAGTGATGTTCCCCAGGGTTCAGTACCGGGACAGCTGCTGTGTTTCAGACTATGGGAGGTGTGCAGGGATGTTCCCCAGGGTTCAGTTCTGGGACAGCTGCTGTTTTTCAGTCTATGGGATGTATACCGTGATGCCACCCAGGGTTCAGTACTGGGACAGCTGCTGTTTTTCAGTCTATGGGATGTATACAGTGATGTTCCCCAGGGTTCGGTACTGGGACAGCTGCTGTTTTTCAGTCCTTGGCAGGTATACAGTGATGTTCCCCAGGGTTCAGTACTGGGACAGCTGCTGTTTTTCAGTCTATGGGAGGTATACAGTGATGTTCCCCAGGGTTCAGTTCTGGGACAGCTGCTGTTTTTCAGACTATGGGATGGATAAAGTCATGTTCCCCAGGGTTCAGTTCTGGGACAGCTTCTGTTTTTCAGTCTATGGGAGGTATACAGTGATGTTCCCCAGGGTTCAGTACTGGGATAACTGCTGTTTTTCAGTCTATGGGAGGTATACAGTGGTCCAGGGTTCAGTACTGGGACAGCTGCTGTTTTTCAGATTATGGGAGGTATATCGTGATGTTCCCCAGGGTTCAGTACAAGGACAGCTGCTGTTTTACAGTTTATGGCAGGTATACAGTGATGTTCCCCAGGGTTCAGTACTGGGACAGCTGCTGTTTTTCAGTCTATGGGAGGTATACAGTGATGTTCCCCAGTGTTCAGTACTGGGACAGCTGCTGTTTTTCAGACTATGGGAGGTATACAGTGATGTTTCCCAGGGTTCAGTTCTGGGGCAGCTGCGGTATTGCAGTCTATTGGAGGTATACAGTGATGTTCCCCAGGGATCAGTACTGGGACAGCTGCTGTTTTTCAGTCTATGGGAGATATACAGTGATGTTCCCCAGGGTTCAGTACTGGGACAGCTGCTGTTTTTCAGTCTTTGGGAGGTTTCCAGTGATGTTCCCAGGGGTTCAGTACTGGGACAGCTGCTGTTTTTCAGTCTATGGGAGGGACACAGTGATGTTCCCAAGTGTTCAGTTCTGGGACAGCTGCTGTTTTTCAGTCTATGGGATGTATACAGTGATGTTCCCCAGGGATCAGTACTGGGACAGCTGCTGTTTTTCAGACTATGGGAGGTATACAGTGATGTTCCACAGGGTTCAGTACTGGGGCAGCTGCGGTATTGCAGTCTATTGGAGTTATGCAGTGATGTTCCCCAGGGTTCAGTACTGGGAGAGCTGCTGTTTTTCAGTCTATGGGAGATATACAGTGATGTTCCCAGGGTTCAGTACTGGGACAGCTGCTATTTTTCAGAATATGGGCGGTATACAGTGATGTTCCCCAGGGTTCAGTACTGGGACAGCTGCTGTTTTTCAGTCCATGGTAGGTATACAGTGATGTTCCGCAGGGTTCAGTACTGCGACAGCTGCTGTTTTTCAGTCTATGGGAGGTATACAGTGATGTTCCCCAGGGTTCAGTACTGGGACAGCTGCTGTTTTTCAGATTTTTGGAGGTATAAAGTGATGTTCCCCAGGGTTCGGTACTGGGACAGCTGCTGTTTTTCAGTCCTTGGCAGGTATACAGTGATGTTCCCCAGGGTTCAGTACTGGGACAGCTGCTGTTTTTCAGTCTATGGGAGGTATACAGTGATGTTCCCCAGGGTTCAGTTCTGGGACAGCTGCTGTTTTTCAGACTATGGGATGTATAAAGTCATGATCCCCAGGGTTCAGTTCTGGGACAGCTTCTGTTTTTCAGTCTATGGGAGGTATACAGTGATGTTCCCCAGGGTTCAGTACTGGGATAGCTGCTGTTTTTCAGTCTATGGGAGGTATACAGTGGTCCAGGGTTCAGTACTGGGACAGCTGCTGTTTTTCAGATTATGGGAGGTTTTCTGTGATGTTCCCCAGGGTTCAGTACAAGGACAGCTGCTCTTTTACAGTTTATGGCAGGTATACAGTGATGTTCCCCAGGGTTCAGTACTGGGACAGCTGCTGTTTTTCAGTCTATGGGAGGTATTCAGTGATGTTCCCCAGGGTTCAGTACTGGGACAGCTGCTGTTTTTCAGTCTATGGGATGTATACAATCATGTTCCCCAGGGTTCAGTACTGGGACAGCTGCTGTTTTTCAGACTATGGGAGGTATACAGTGATGTTCCCCAGTGTTCAGTACTGGGACAGCTGCTGTTTTTCAGACTATGGGAGGTATACATTGATGTTTCCCAGGGTTCAGTTCTGGGGCAGCTGCGGTATTGCAGTCTATTGGAGGTATACAGTGATATTCCCCAGGGTTCAGTACTGGGACAGCTGCTGTTTTTCAGTCTATGGGAGATATACAGTGATGTTCCCCAGGGTTCAGTACTGGGACAGCTGCTGTTTTTCAGTCTATGGGAGGTATACAGTGATGTTCCCCAGGGTTCAGTACTGGGACAGCTGCTGTTTTTCAGTCTATGGGAGGTATACAGTGATGTTCCCCAGTGTTCAGTACTGGGACAGCTGCTGTTTTTCAGACTATGGGAGGTATACAGTGATGTTTCCCAGGGTTCAGTTCTGGGGCAGCTGCGGTATTGCAGTCTATTGGAGGTATACAGTGATGTTCCCCAGGGATCAGTACTGGGACAGCTGCTGTTTTTCAGTCTATGGGAGATATACAGTGATGTTCCCCAGGGTTCAGTACTGGGACAGCTGCTGTTTTTCAGTCTTTGGGAGGTTTCCAGTGATGTTCCCAGGGGTTCAGTACTGGGACAGCTGCTGTTTTTCAGTCTATGGGAGGGACACAGTGATGTTCCCAAGTGTTCAGTTCTGGGACAGCTGCTGTTTTTCAGTCTATGGGATGTATACAATCATGTTCCCCAGGGTTCAGTACTGGGACAGCTGCTGTTTTTCAGACAATGGGAGGTATACAGTGATGTTCCACAGGGTTCAGTACTGGGGCAGCTGCGGTATTGCAGTCTATTGGAGTTATGCAGTGATGTTCCCCAGGGTTCAGTACTGGGAGAGCTGCTGTTTTTCAGTCTATGGGAGATATACAGTGATGTTCCCAGGGTTCAGTACTGGGACAGCTGCTATTTTTCAGAATATGGGCGGTATACAGTGATGTTCCCCAGGGTTCAGTACTGGGACAGCTGCTGTTTTTCAGTCCATGGTAGGTATACAGTGATGTTCCGCAGGGTTCAGTACTGCGACAGCTGCTGTTTTTCAGTCTATGGGAGGTATACAGTGATGTTCCCCAGGGTTCAGTACTGGGACAGCTGCTGTTTTTCAGATTTTTGGAGGTATAAAGTGATGTTCCCCAGGGTTCGGTACTGGGACAGCTGCTGTTTTTCAGTCCTTGGCAGGTATACAGTGATGTTCCCCAGGGTTCAGTACTGGGACAGCTGCTGTTTTTCAGTCTATGGGAGGTATACAGTGATGTTCCCCAGGGTTCAGTTCTGGGACAGCTGCTGTTTTTCAGACTATGGGATGTATAAAGTCATGATCCCCAGGGTTCAGTTCTGGGACAGCTTCTGTTTTTCAGTCTATGGGAGGTATACAGTGATGTTCCCCAGGGTTCAGTACTGGGATAGCTGCTGTTTTTCAGTCTATGGGAGGTATACAGTGGTCCAGGGTTCAGTACTGGGACAGCTGCTGTTTTTCAGATTATGGGAGGTTTTCTGTGATGTTCCCCAGGGTTCAGTACAAGGACAGCTGCTCTTTTACAGTTTATGGCAGGTATACAGTGATGTTCCCCAGGGTTCAGTACTGGGACAGCTGCTGTTTTTCAGTCTATGGGAGGTATACAGTGATGTTCCCCAGGGTTCAGTACTGGGACAGCTGCTGTTTTTCAGTCTATGGGAGGGACACAGTGATGTTCCCCAGTGTTCAGTTCTGGGACAGCTGCTGTTTTTCAGTCTATGGGATGTATACACTCATGTTCCCCAGGGTTCAGTACTGGGACAGCTGCTGTTTTTCAGACTATGGGAGGTATACAGTGATGTTCCCCAGTGTTCAGTACTGGGACAGCTGCTGTTTTTCAGACTATGGGAGGTATACAGTGATGTTTCCCAGGGTTCAGTTCTGGGGCAGCTGCGGTATTGCAGTCTATTGGAGGTATACAGTGATATTCCCCAGGGTTCAGTACTGGGACAGCTGCTGTTTTTCAGTCTATGGGAGATATACAGTGATGTTCCCCAGGGTTCAGTACTGGGACAGCTGCTGTGTTTCAGTCTTTGGGAGGTTTCCAGTGATGTTCCCAGGGGTTCAGTACTGGGACAGCTGCTGTTTTTCAGTCTATGGGAGGGACACAGTGATGTTCCCCAGTGTTCAGTTCTGGGACAGCTGCTGTTTTTCAGTCTATGGGATGTATACAATCATGTTCCCCAGGGTTCAGTACTGGGACAGCTGCTGTTTTTCAGACTATGGGAGGTATACAGTGATGTTCCCCAGGGTTCAGTACTGGGGCAGCTGCGGTATTGCAGTCTATTGGAGTTATGCAGTGATGTTCCCCAGGGTTCAGTACTGGGAGAGCTGCTGTTTTTCAGTCTATGGGAGATATACAGTGATGTTCCCAGGGTTCAGTGCTGGGACAGCTGCTATTTTTCAGAATATGGGCGGTATACAGTGATGTTCCCCAGGGTTCAGTACTGGGACAGCTGCTGTTTTTCAGTCCATGGTAGGTATACAGTGATGTTCCGCAGAGTTCAGTACTGCGACAGCTGCTGTTTTTCAGTCTATGGGAGGTATACAGTGATGTTCCCCAGGGTTCAGTACTGGGACAGCTGCTGTTTTTCAGATTTTTGGAGGTATAAAGTGATGTTCCCCAGGGTTCAGTACTGGGACAGCTGCTGTTTTTCAGTCTAAGGGAGGTATATAGTGATGTTCCGCAGGGTTCAGTACTGGGACAGCTGCTATTTTTCAGTCTATGGGATGTATACAGTGATGTTTCTCAGGATTCAGTACTGGGACAGCTGCTGTTTTTCAGTCTATGGGATGTATACAGTGATGTTCCCCAGGTTTCAGTACTGGGTCAGCTGCCGTTTTTCAGTCTATGGGAGGTATACAGTGATGTTCCCCAGGGTTCAGTACTGGGACAGCTGCTGTTTTTCAGACTATGGTAGGTGTACAGTGATGTTCCCCAGGGTTCAGTTCTGGGACAGCTGCTGTTTTTCAGTCTATGGGAGGTATACAGTGATGTTCACCAGGGTTCAGTACTGGGACAGCTGCTGTTTTTCAGACTATGGGAGTTGTACAGGGATGTTCCCCAGGGTTCAGTTCTGGGACAGCTGCTGTTTTTCAGTCTATGGGATGTATACAGTGATGTTCCCCAGGGTTCAGTACTGGGACAGCTGCTGCTTTTCAGTCTATGGAATGTATACCGTGATGTACCCTAGGGTTCGGTACTGGGACAGCTGCTGTTTTTCAGTCTTTGGCAGGTATACAGTGATGTTCCCCAGGGTTCAGTACTGGGACAGCTGCTGTTTTTCATTCTATGGGATGTATACAGTGATGTTCCCCAGGGTTCAGTACTGTGACAGCTGCTGTTTTTCAGTCTATGGGAGGTATACAGTGATGTTCCCCAGGGTTCAGTTCTGGGACAGCTGCTGTTTTTCAGTCTATGGGAGGTATGCAGTGATGTTCCCCAGGGTTCAGTACTGGGACAGCTGCTGTTTTTCAGTCTATGGGAGGTAAACAGTGTTCCAGGGTTCAGTACTGGGACAGCTGCTGTTTTTCAGATTATGGGAGGTTTCCAGTGATGTTCCCCAGGGTTCAGTACTGGGACAGCTGCTGCTTTTCAGTCTATGGGATGTATACAGTGATGTTCCCCAGGGTTCAGTACTGGGACAGCTGCTGTTTTTCAGTCTAAGGGAGGTATATAGTGATGTTCCGCAGGGTTCAGTACTGGGACAGCTGCTATTTTTCAGTCTATGGGATGTATACAGTGATGTTTCTCAGGATTCAGTACTGGCACAGCTGCTGTTTTTCAGTCTATGGGATGTATACAGTGCTGTTCCCCAGGGTTCAGTACTGGGACAGCTGCTGTTTTTCAGTCTATGGGAGGTATACAGTGATGTTCCCCAGGGTTCAGTACTGGGACAGCTGCTGTTTTTCAGTCTATGTGAGGTATACAGTGATGTTCCCCAGGGTTCAGTACTGGGACAGCTGCTGTTTTTCAGTTTATGGGAGGTATACAGTGATGTTCCCCAGGGTTCAGGTATGGGACAGCTACTGTTTTTCAGTCTATGGGAGGTATACAGTGATGTTCCCCAGGGTTCAGTAGTGGGACAGCTGCTGTTTTTCAGACTATGGAATGGAAACAGTGATGTTCCCCAGGGATCAGTACTGGGACAGCTGCTGTTTTTCAGTCTGTTGGATGTATACAGTGATGTTCCCCAGGGTTCAGTACTGGGGCAGCTGCTGTTTTTCAGTCTATGGGAGATATACAGTGATGTTCCCAGGGTTCAGTACTGGGACAGTTGCTATTTTTCAGAATATGGGCGGTATACAGTGATGTTCCCCAGGGTTCAGTACTGGGACAGCTGCTGTTTTTCCGTCAATGGGAGGTATACAGTGATGTTCCCCAGGGTTCAGTACTGGGACAGCTGCTGTTTTTCAGACTGTGGGAGGTGTACAGGGATGTTCCCCAGGGTTCAGTTCTGGGACAGCTGCTGTTTTTCAGTCTATGGGAGGTATACAGTGATGTTCCCCAGGGTTCAGTACTGGGACAGCTGCTGTGTTTCAGACTATGGCAGGTGTGCAGGGATGTTCCCCAGGGTTCAGTTCTGGGACAGCTGCTGTTTTTCAGTCTATGGGATGTATACCGTGATGCCCCCCAGGGTTCAGTACTGGGACAGCTGCTGTTTTTCAGTCTATGGGATGTATACAGTGATGTTCCCCAGGGTTCGGTACTGGGACAGCTGCTGTTTTTCAGTCCTTGGCAGGTATACAGTGATGTTCCCCAGGGTTCAGTACTGGGACAGCTGCTGTTTTTCAGTCTATGGGAGGTATACAGTGATGTTCCCCAGGGTTCAGTTCTGGGACAGCTGCTGTTTTTCAGACTATGGGATGTATAAAGTCATGTTCCCCAGGGTTCAGTTCTGGGACAGCTTCTGTTTTTCAGTCTATGGGAGGTATACAGTGATGTTCCCCAGGGTTCAGTACTGGGATAGCTGCTGTTTTTCAGTCTATGGGAGGTATACAGTGGTCCAGGGTTCAGTACTGGGACAGCTGCTGTTTTTCAGATTATGGGAGGTATACCGTGATTTTCCCCAGGGTTCAGTACAAGGACAGCTGCTGTTTTACAGTTTATGGCAGGTATACAGTGATGTTCCCCAGGGTTCAGTACTGGGACAGCTGCTGTTTTTCAGTCTATGGGAGGTATACAGTGATGTTCCCCAGGGTTCAGTACTGGGACAGCTGCTGTTTTTCAGTCTATGGGAGGTATACAGTGATGTTCCCCAGTGTTCAGTACTGGGACAGCTGCTGTTTTTCAGACTATGGGAGGTATACAGTGATGTTTCCCAGGGATCAGTTCTGGGGCAGCTGCGGTATTGCAGTCTATTGGAGGTATACAGTGATGTTCCCCAGGGTTCAGTACTGGGACAGCTGCTGTTTTTCAGTCTATGGGAGATATACAGTGATGTTCCCCAGGGTTCAGTACTGGGACAGCTGCTGTTTTTCAGTCTTTGGGAGGTTTCCAGTGATGTTCCCAGGGGTTCAGTACTGGGACAGCTGCTGTTTTTCAGTCCATGGATGTATACAGTGATGTTCCCCAGGGTTCGGTACTGGGACAGCTGCTGTTTTTCAGTCCTTGGCAGGTATACAGTGATGTTCCCCAGGGTTCAGTACTGGGACAGCTGCTGTTTTTCAGTCTATGGGAGGTATACAGTGATGTTCCCCAGGGTTCAGTTCTGGGACAGCTGCTGTTTTTCAGACTATGGGATGTATAAAGTCATGTTCCCCAGGGTTCAGTTCTGGGACAGCTTCTGTTTTTCAGTCTATGGGAGGTATACAGTGATGTTCCCCAGGGTTCAGTACTGGGATAGCTGCTGTTTTTCAGTCTATGGGAGGTATACAGTGGTCCAGGGTTCAGTACTGGGACAGCTGCTGTTTTTCAGATTATGGGAGGTATACCGTGATGTTCCCCAGGGTTCAGTACAAGGACAGCTGCTGTTTTACAGTTTATGGCAGGTATACAGTGATGTTCCCCAGGGTTCAGTACTGGGACAGCTGCTGTTTTTCAGTCTATGGGAGGTATACAGTGATGTTTCCCAGGGTTCAGTACTGGGACAGCTGCTGTTTTTCAGTCTATGGGAGGTATACAGTGATGTTCCCCAGTGTTCAGTACTGGGACAGCTGCTGTTTTTCAGACTATGGGAGGTATACAGTGATGTTTCCCAGGGATCAGTTCTGGGGCAGCTGCGGTATTGCAGTCTATTGGAGGTATACAGTGATGTTCCCCAGGGTTCAGTACTGGGACAGCTGCTGTTTTTCAGTCTACGGGAGATATACAGTGATGTTCCCCAGGGTTCAGTACTGGGACAGCTGCTGTTTTTCAGTCTTTGGGAGGTTTCCAGTGATGTTCCCAGGGGTTCAGTACTGGGACAGCTGCTGTTTTTCAGTCTCTGGGAGGGACACAGTGATGTTCCCCAGTGTTCAGTTCTGGGACAGCTGCTGTTTTTCAGTCTATGGGATGTATACAATCATGTTCCCCAGGGTTCAGTACTGGGACAGCTGCTGTTTTTCAGACTATGGGAGGTATACAGTGATGTTCCCCAGGGTTCAGTACTGGGGCAGCTGCGGTATTGCAGTCTATTGGAGTTATGCAGTGATGTTCCCCAGGGTTCAGTACTGGGAGAGCTGCTGTTTTTCAGTCTATGGGAGATATACAGTGATGTTCCCAGGGTTCAGTACTGGGACAGCTGCTATTTTTCAGAATATGGGCGGTATACAGTGATGTTCCCCAGGGTTCAGTACTGGGACAGCTGCTGTTTTTCAGTCCATGGTACGTATACAGTGATGTTCCGCAGGGTTCAGTACTGCGACAGCTGCTGTTTTTCAGTCTATGGGAGGTATACAGTGATGTTCCCCAGGGTTCAGTACTGGGACAGCTGCTGTTTTTCAGATTTTTGGAGGTATAAAGTGATGTTCCCCAGGGTTCAGTACTGGGACAGCTGCTGTTTTTCAGTCTAAGGGAGGTATATAGTGATGTTCCGCAGGGTTCAGTACTGGGACAGCTGCTATTTTTCAGTCTATGGGATGTATACAGTGATGTTTCTCAGGATTCAGTACTGGGACAGCTGCTGTTTTTCAGTCTATGGGATGTATACAGTGATGTTCCCCAGGTTTCAGTACTGGGTCAGCTGCCGTTTTTCAGTCTATGGGAGGTATACAGTGATGTTCCCCAGGGTTCAGTACTGGGACAGCTGCTGTTTTTCAGACTATGGGAGGTGTACAGTGATGTTCCCCAGGGTTCAGTTCTGGGACAGCTGCTGTTTTTCAGTCTATGGGAGGTATACAGTGATGTTCACCAGGGTTCAGTACTGGGACAGCTGCTGTTTTTCAGACTATGGGAGGTGTACAGGGATGTTCCCCAGGGTTCAGTTCTGGGACAGCTGCTGTTTTTCAGTCTATGGGATGTATACAGTGATGTTCCCCAGGGTTCAGTACTGGGACAGCTGCTGCTTTTCAGTCTATGGGATGTATACCGTGATGTACCCTAGGGTTCGGTACTGGGACAGCTGCTGTTTTTCAGTCTTTGGCAGGTATACAGTGATGTTCCCCAGGGTTCAGTACTGGGACAGCTGCTGTTTTTCAGTCTATGGGATGTATACAGTGATGTTCCCCAGGGTTCAGTACTGTGACAGCTGCTGTTTTTCAGTCTATGGGAGGTATACAGTGATGTTCCCCAGGGTTCAGTTCTGGGACAGCTGCTGTTTTTCAGTCTATGGGAGGTATACAGTGATGTTCCCCAGGGTTCAGTACTGGGACAGCTGCTGTTTTACAGTCTCTGGGAGGGACACAGTGATGTTCCCCAGTGTTCAGTTCTGGGACAGCTGCTGTTTTTCAGTCTATGGGATGTATACAATCATGTTCCCCAGGGTTCAGTACTGGGACAGCTGCTGTTTTTCAGACTATGGGAGGTATACAGTGATGTTCCCCAGGGTTCAGTACTGGGGCAGCTGCGGTATTGCAGTCTATTGGAGTTATGCAGTGATGTTCCCCAGGGTTCAGTACTGGGAGAGCTGCTGTTTTTCAGTCTATGGGAGATATACAGTGATGTTCCCAGGGTTCAGTACTGGGACAGCTGCTATTTTTCAGAATATGGGCGGTATACAGTGATGTTCCCCAGGGTTCAGTACTGGGACAGCTGCTGTTTTTCAGTCCATGGTACGTATACAGTGATGTTCCGCAGGGTTCAGTACTGCGACAGCTGCTGTTTTTCAGTCTATGGGAGGTATACAGTGATGTTCCCCAGGGTTCAGTACTGGGACAGCTGCTGTTTTTCAGATTTTTGGAGGTATAAAGTGATGTTCCCCAGGGTTCAGTACTGGGACAGCTGCTGTTTTTCAGTCTAAGGGAGGTATATAGTGATGTTCCGCAGGGTTCAGTACTGGGACAGCTGCTATTTTTCAGTCTATGGGATGTATACAGTGATGTTTCTCAGGATTCAGTACTGGGACAGCTGCTGTTTTTCAGTCTATGGGATGTATACAGTGATGTTCCCCAGGTTTCAGTACTGGGTCAGCTGCCGTTTTTCAGTCTATGGGAGGTATACAGTGATGTTCCCCAGGGTTCAGTACTGGGACAGCTGCTGTTTTTCAGACTATGGGAGGTGTACAGTGATGTTCCCCAGGGTTCAGTTCTGGGACAGCTGCTGTTGTTCAGTCTATGGGAGGTATACAGTGATGTTCACCAGGGTTCAGTACTGGGACAGCTGCTGTTTTTCAGACTATGGGAGGTGTACAGGGATGTTCCCCAGGGTTCAGTTCTGGGACAGCTGCTGTTTTTCAGTCTATGGGATGTATACAGTGATGTTCCCCAGGGTTCAGTACTGGGACAGCTGCTGCTTTTCAGTCTATGGGATGTATACCGTGATGTACCCTAGGGTTCGGTACTGGGACAGCTGCTGTTTTTCAGTCTTTGGCAGGTATACAGTGATGTTCCCCAGGGTTCAGTACTGGGACAGCTGCTGTTTTTCAGTCTATGGGATGTATACAGTGATGTTCCCCAGGGTTCAGTACTGTGACAGCTGCTGTTTTTCAGTCTATGGGAGGTATACAGTGATGTTCCCCAGGGTTCAGTTCTGGGACAGCTGCTGTTTTTCAGTCTATGGGAGGTATACAGTGATGTTCCCCAGGGTTCAGTACTGGGACAGCTGCTGTTTTACAGTCTATGGGAGGTAAACAGTGTTCCAGGGTTCAGTACTGGGACAGCTGCTGTTTTTCAGATTATGGGAGGTTTCCAGTGATGTTCCCCAGGGTTCAGTACTGGGACAGCTGCTGCTTTTCAGTCTATGGGATGTATACAGTGATGTTCCCCAGGGTTCAGTACTGGGACAGCTGCTGTTTTTCAGTCTAAGGGAGGTATATAGTGATGTTCCGCAGGGTTCAGTACTGGGACAGCTGCTATTTTTCAGTCTATGGGATGTATACAGTGATGTTTCTCAGGATTCAGTACTGGCACAGCTGCTGTTTTTCAGTCTATGGGATGTATACTGTGTTGTTCCCCAGGGTTCAGTACTGGGACAGCTGCTGTTTTTCAGTCTATGGGAGGTATACAGTGATGTGCCCCAGGGTTCATAGAAACATAGAAACATAGAAAATAGGTGCAGGAGCAGGCCATTCAGCCCTTCTAGCCTGCACCGCCATTCAATGAGTTCATGGCTGAACATGAAACTTCAGTACCCCCTTCCTGCTTTCTCGCCATAACCCTTGATCCCCCGAGTAGTAAGGACTTCATCTAACTCCCTTTTGAATATATTTAGTGAATTGGCCTCAACTACTTTCTGTGGTAGAGAATTCCACAGGTTCACCACTCTCTGGGTGAAGAAGTTTCTCCTCATCTCGGTCCTAAATGGCTTACCCCTTATCCTCAGACTGTGACCCCTGGTTCTGGACTTCCCCAACATTGGGAACATTCTTTCTGCATCTAACCTGTCTAAACCCGTCAGAATTTTAAACGTTTCTATGAGGTCCCCTCTCATTCTTCTGAACTCCAGTGAATACAAGCCCAATTGATCCAATCTTTCTTGATAGGTCAGTCCCGCCATCCCGGGAATCAGTCTGGTGAACCTTCGCTGCACTCCCTCAATAGCAAGAATGTCCTTCCTCAAGTTAGGAGACCAAAACTGTACACAATACTCCAGGTGTGGCCTCACCAAGGCCCTGTACAACTGTAGCAACACCTCCCTGCCCCTGTATTCAAATCCCCTCGCTATGAAGGCCAACATGCCATTTGCTTTCTTAACCGCCTGCTGTACCTGCATGCCAACCTTCAATGACTGATGTACCATGACACCCAGGTCTCGTTGCACCTTCCCTTTTCCTAATCTGTCACCATTCAGATAATAGTCTGTCTCTCTGTTTTTACCACCAAAGTGGATAACCTCACATTTATCCACATTATACTTCATCTGCCATGCATTTGCCCACTCACCTAACCTATCCAAGTCACTCTGCAGCCTAATAGCATCCTCCTCGCAGCTCACACTGCCACCCAACTAAGTATCATCCGCAAATTTGGAGATACTGCATTTAATCCCCTCGTCTAAATCATTAATGTACAATGTAAACAGCTGGGGCCCCAGCACAGAACCTTGCGGCACTCCACTAGTCACTGCCTGCCATTCTGAAAAGTACCCGTTTACTCCTACTCTTTGCTTCCTGTCTGACAACCAGTTCTCAATTCACGTCAGCACACTACCCCCAATCCCATGTGCTTTAACTTTGTACATTAATCTCTTGTGTGGGACCTTGTCGAAAGCCTTCTGAAAGTCCAAATATACCACATCAACTGGTTCTCCTTTGTCCACTTTACTGGAAACATCCTCAAAAAATTCCAGAAGATTTGTCAAGCATGATTTCCCTTTCACAAATCCATGCTGACTTGGACCTATCATGTCACCATTTTCCAGATGCACTGCTATGACATCCTTAATAATTCATTCCATCATTTTACCCACTACTGAGGTCAGGCTGACCGGTCTATAATTCCCTGTTTTCTCTCTCCCTCCTTTTTTAAAAAGTGGGGTTACATTGGCTACCCTCCACTCCATAGGAACTGATCCAGAGTCAATGGAATGTTGGAAAATGACTGTCAATGCATCCGCTATTTCCAAGGCCACCTCCTTAAGTACTCTAGGATGCAGGCCATCAGGCCCTGGGGATTTATCTGCCTTCAATCCCATCAATTTCCCCAACACAATTTCCCGACTAATAAAGATTTCCCTCAGTTCCTCTTCCTTACTAGACCCTCTGACCCCTTTTATATCCGGAAGGTTGTTTGTATCCTCCTTAGTGAATACCGAACCAAAGTACTTGTTCAATTGATCCGCCATTTCTTTGTTCCCCGTTATGACTTCCCCTGATTCTGACTGCAGGGGACCTACGTTTGTCTTCACCAACCTTTTTCTCTTTACATACCTATAGAAACTTTTGCAATCCGCCTTAATGTTCCCTGCAAGCTTCTTCTCGTACTCCATTTTCCCTGTCCTAATCAAACCCTTTGTCCTCCTCTGCTGAGTTCTAAATTTCTCCCAGTCCCCAGGTTCGCTGCTATTTCTGGCCAATTTGTATGCCACTTCCTTGGCTTTAATACTATCCCTGATTTCCCTAGATAGCCACGGTTGAGCCACCTTCCCCTTTTTATTTTTACGCCAGACAGGAATGTACAATTGTTGTACTTCATCCATGCGGTCTCTAAATGTCTGCCATTGCCCATCCACAGTCAACCCCCTAAGTATCATTCGCCAATCTATCCTAGCCAATTCTCGCCTCATACCTTCAAAGTTACCCTTCTTTAAGTTCTGGACCATGGTCTCTGAATTTACTGTTTCATTCTCCATCCTAATGCAGAATTCCACCATATTATGGTCACTCTTCCCCAAGGGGCCTCGCACAATGAGATTGCTAATTAATCCTCTCTCATTACACAACACCCAGTCTAAGATGGCCTCCCCCCTAGTTGGTTCCTCAACATATTGGTCTAGAAAACCATCCCTTATGCACTCCAGGAAATCCTCCTCCACCGTATTGCTTCCAGTTTGGCTAGCCCAATCTATGTGCATATTAAAGTCACCCATTATAACTGCTACACCTTTATTGCATGCACCCCTAATTTCCTGTTTGATGCCCTCCCCAACATCCCTATTACTGTTTGGAGGTCTGTACACAACTCCTACTAACGTTTTTTGCCCTTTGGTGTTCTGCAGCTCTACCCATATAGATTCCACATCATCCAAGCTAATGTCTTTCCTAACTATTGCATTAATCTCCTCTTTAACCAGCAATGCTACCCCACCTCCTTTTCCTTTTATTCTATCCTTCCTGAATGTTGAATACCCCTGAATGTTGAGTTCCCAGCCCTGATCATCCTGGAGCCACGTCTCCGTAATCCCAATCACATCATATTTGTTAACATCTATTTGCACAATTAATTCATCCACCTTATTGCGGATACTCCTTGCATTAAGACACAAAGCCTTCAGGCTTGTTTTATTAACACCCTTTGTCCTTTTAGAATTTTGCTGTACAGTGGCCCTTTTTGTTCTTACTGGGACAGCTGCTGTTTTTCAGTCTATGTGAGGTATACAGTGATGTTCCCCAGGGTTCAGTACTGGGACAGCTGCTGTTTTTCAGTTTATGGGAGGTATACAGTGTTCCCCAGGGTTCAGTAATGGGACAGCTGCTGATTTTCAGTCTATGGTAGGTATGCAGTGATGTTCCCCAGGGTTCAGTACTGCGACAGCTGCTGTTTTTCAGTCTATGGGAGGTATACAGTGATGTTTCCCAGGGTTCAGTACTGGGACAGCTGCTGTTTTTCAGACTACGGGAGGTATAAAGTGATGTTCCCCAGGGTTCAGTACTGGGACCGCTGCCGTTTTTCTGTCTATGGGAGGTATACAGTGATGTTTTCAGGGTTCAGTACTGGGACAGCTGCTGTTTTTCAGACTATGGGAGGTGTACAGGGATGTTCCCCAGGGTTCAGTTCTGGGACAGCTGCTGTTTTTCAGTCTATGGGAGGTAGACAGTGATGTTCCCCAGGGTTCAGTAATGGGACAGCTGCTGTTTTTCAGACTATGGGTGGTATGCAGTGATGTTCCCCAGGGTTCAGTACTGGGACAGCTGCTGTTTTTCAGTCTATGTGAGGTATACAGTGATGTTCCCCAGGGTTCAGTACTGGGACAGCTGCTGTTTTTCAGTCTCTGGGAGGTATACAGTGTTGTTCCCAGGGTTCAGTACTGGGACAGCTGCTGTTTTTCAAGCTATGAGTTGTATACAGTGATGTTCCCCAGGGTTCAGTACTGGGGCAGCTGCTGTTTTTCAGACTATGGGATGTATATAGTGATGTTCCGAAGGGTTCAGTACTGGGACAGCTGCTATTTTTCAGTCTATGGGATGTATACAGTAATGTTCCCCAGGATTCAGTACTGGGACAGCTGCTGTTTTTCAGTCTATGGGATGTATACAGTGATGTTCCCCAGGTTTCAGTACTGGGTCAGCTGCCGTTTTTCAGTCTATGGGAGGTATACAGTGATGTTCCCCAGGGTTCAGTACTGGGACAGCTGCTGTTTTTCAGACTATGGGAGGTGTACAGTGATGTTCCCCAGGGTTCAGTTCTGGGACAGCTGCTGTTTTTCAGTCTATGGGAGGTATACAGTGATGTTCACCAGGGTTCAGTACTGGGACAGCTGCTGTTTTTCAGACTATGGGAGGTGTACAGGGATATTCCCCAGGGTTCAGTTCTGGGACAGCTGCTGTTTTTCAGTCTATGGGATGTATACAGTGATGTTCCCCAAGGTTCAGTACTGGGACAGCTGCTGTTTTTCAGTCAATGGGATGTATACAGTGATGTTCCCCAGGGTTCAGTACTGGGACAGCTGCTGTTTTTCAGTCTATGGGAGGTATACAGTGATGTTCCCCAGGGTTCAGTTCTGGGACAGCTGCTGTTTTTCAGACTATGGGAGGTATGAAGTCATGTTCCCCAGGGTTCAGTAATGGGACAGCTGCTCTTTTTCAGTCTATGGAAGGTATACAGTGATGCTCCCCAGGGTTCAATACTGGGACAGCTGCTGTTTTTCAGTCTATGGGAGGTATACAGTGCTCCAGGGTTCAGTACTGGGACAGCTGCTGTTTTTCAGATTATGGGAGGTATACAGTGATGTTCCCCAGGGTTCAGTACAAGGACAGCTGCTGTTTTAAAGTCTATGGGAGGTATACAGTGATGTTCCCCAGGGTTCAGTACTGGGACAGCTACAGTTTTTCAGTCTATGGGAGGTCTACAGTGATGTTCCCCAGGGTTCAGTAATGGGACAGCTGCTGTTTTTCAGTCTATGGGAGGTATACAGTGATGTCCCCCAGTGTTCAGTTCTGGAACAGCTGCTATTTTTCAGTCTATGGGATGTATACAGTGATGTTCCCCAGGGTTCAGTACTGGGACAGCTGCTGTTTTTCAGTCTGTTGGATGTATACAGTGATGTTCCCCAGGGTTCAGTACTGGGGCAGCTGCTGTTTTTCAGTCTATGGGAGATATACAGTGATGTTCCCAGGGTTCAGTACTGGGACAGTTGCTATTTTTCAGAATATGGGCGGTATACAGTGATGTTCCCCAGGGTTCAGTACTGGGACAGCTGCTGTTTTTCCGTCTATGGGAGGTATACAGTGATGTTCCCCAGGGTTCAGTACTGGGACAGCTGCTGTTTTTCAGACTGTGGGAGGTGTACAGGGATGTTCCCCAGGGTTCAGTTCTGGGACAGCTGCTGTTTTTCAGTCTATGGGAGGTATACAGTGATGTTCCCCAGGGTTCAGTACTGGGACAGCTGCTGTGTTTCAGACTATGGGAGGTGTGCAGGGATGTTCCCCAGGGTTCAGTTCTGGGACAGCTGCTGTTTTTCAGTCGATGGGATGTATACCGTGATGCCCCCCAGGGTTCAGTACTGGGACAGCTGCTGTTTTTCAGTCTATGGGATGTCTACAGTGATGTTCCCCAGGGTTCGGTACTGGGACAGCTGCTGTTTTTCAGTCCTTGGCAGGTATACAGTGATGTTCCCCAGGGTTCAGTACTGGGACAGCTGCTGTTTTTCAGTCTATGGGAGGTATACAGTGATGTTCCCCAGGGTTCAGTTCTGGGACAGCTGCTGTTTTTCAGACTATGGGATATATAAAGTCATGTTCCCCAGGGTTCAGTTCTGGGACAGCTTCTGTTTTTCAGTCTATGGGAGGTATACAGTGATGTTCCCCAGGGTTCAGTACTGGGATAGCTGCTGTTTTTCAGTCTATGGGAGGTATACAGTGGTCCAGGGTTCAGTACTGGGACAGCTGCTGTTTTTCAGATTATGGGAGGTATACCGTGATGTTCCCCAGGGTTCAGTACAAGGACAGCTGCTGTTTTACAGTTTATGGCAGGTATACAGTGATGTTCCCCAGGGTTCAGTACTGGGACAGCTGCTGTTTTTCAGTCTATGGGAGGTATACAGTGATGTTCCCCAGGGTTCAGTATTGGGACAGCTGCTGTTTTTCAGTCTATGGGAGGTATACAGTGATGTTCCCCAGTGTTCAGTACTGGGACAGCTGCTGTTTTTCAGACTATGGGAGGTAGACAGTGATGTTTCCCAGGGTTCAGTTCTGGGGCAGCTGCGGTATTGCAGTCTATTGGAGGTATACAGTGATGTTCCCCAGGGTTCAGTACTGGGACAGCTGCTGTTTTTCAGTCTATGGGAGATATACAGTGATGTTCCCCAGGGTTCAGTACTGGGACAGCTGCTGTTTTTCAGTCTTTGGGAGGTTTCCAGTGATGTTCCCAGGGGTTCAGTACTGGGACAGCTGCTGTTTTTCAGTCTATGGGAGGGACACAGTGATGTTCCCCAGTGTTCAGTTCTGGGACAGCTGCTGTTTTTCAGTCTATGGGATGTATACAATCATGTTCCCCAGGGTTCAGTACTGGGACAGCTGCTGTTTTTCAGACTATGGGAGGTATACAGTGATGTTCCCCAGGGTTCAGTACTGGGGCAGCTGCGGTATTGCAGTCTATTGGGGTTATACAGTGATGTT
Organism: Pristiophorus japonicus; assembly: GCF_044704955.1. Classification (NCBI taxonomy): domain Eukaryota; kingdom Metazoa; phylum Chordata; class Chondrichthyes; family Pristiophoridae; genus Pristiophorus; species Pristiophorus japonicus. Next base: position 23,557,925 of record NC_092001.1, on the reverse strand, counting down.
CCCCAGGGTTCAGTACTGGGAGAGCTGCTGTTTTTCAGTCTATGGGAGATATACAGTGATGTTCCCAGGGTTCAGTACTGGGACAGCTGCTATTTTTCAGAATATGGGCGGTATACAGTGATGTTCCCCAGGGTTCAGTACTGGGACAGCTGCTGTTTTCCAGTCCATGGTAGGTATACAGTGATGTTCCGCAGGGTTCAGTACTGCGACAGCTGCTGTTTTTCAGTCTATGGGAGGTATACAGTGATGTACCCCAGGGTTCAGTACTGGGACAGCTGCTGTTTTTCAGATTTTTGGAGGTATAAAGTGATGTTCCCCAGGGTTCAGTACTGGGACAGCTGCTGTTTTTCAGTCTAAGGGAGGTATATAGTGATGTTCCGCAGGGTTCAGTACTGGGACAGCTGCTATTTTTCAGTCTATGGGATGTATACAGTGATGTTCACCAGGGTTCAGTACTGGGACAGCTGCTGTTTTTCAGACTATGTGAGGTGTACAGGGATGTTCCCCAGGGTTCAGTTCTGGGACAGCTGCTGTTTTTCAGTCTATGGGAGGTATACAGTGATGTTCACCAGGGTTCAGTACTGGGACAGCTGCTGTTTTTCAGACTATGGGAGGTGTACAGGGATGTTCCCCAGGGTTCAGTTCTGGGACAGCTGCTGTTTTTCAGTCTATGGGATGTATACAGTGATGTTCCCCAGGGTTCAGTACTGGGACAGCTGCTGCTTTTAAGTCTATGGGATGTATACCTTGATGTACCCTAGGGTTCGGTACTGGGACAGCTGCTGTTTTTCAGTCTTTGGCAGGTATACAGTGATGTTCCCCAGGATTCAGTACTGGGACAGCTGCTGTTTTTCAGTCTATGGGATGTATACAGTGATGTTCCCCAGGGTTCAGTACTGTGACAGCTGCTGTTTTTCAGTCTATGGGAGGTATACAGTGATGTTCCCCAGGGTTCAGTTCTGGGACAGCTGCTGTTTTTCAGTCTATGGGAGGTATACAGTGATGTTCCCCAGGGTTCAGTACTGGGACAGCTGCTGTATTTCAGTCTATGGGAGGTAAACAGTGTTCCAGGTTTCAGTACTGGGACAGCTGCTGTTTTTCAGATTATGGGAGGTTTCCAGTGATGTTCCCCAGGGTTCAGTACTGGGACAGCTGCTGCTTTTCAGTCTATGGGATGTATACAGTGATGTTCCCCACGGTTCAGTGCTGGGACAGCTGCTGTTTTTCAGACTATGGGAGGTATACAGTGATGTTCCCCAGGGTTCAGGTATGTGACAGCTAGTGTTTTTCAGTCTATGGTAGGTATACAGTGATGTTCCCCAGGGTTCACTAGTGGGACAGCTGCTGTTTTTCAGACTATGGAAGGAAAAGAGTGATGTTCCCCAGGGTTCAGTACTGGGGCAGCTGCGGTATTGCAGTCTATTGGAGGTATACAGTGATGTTCCCCAGGGTTCAGTACTGGGACAGCTGCTGTTTTTCAGTCTATGGGAGATATACAGTGATGTTCCCAGGGTTCAGTACTGGGACAGCTGCTGTTTTACAGTCTGTGGGAGGTATACATTGATGTTCCCCAGGGTTCAGTACTGGGACAGCTGCTGTTTTTCAGTCTATGGGAGGTATACAGTGATCCAGGGTTCAGTACTGGGACAGCTGCTGTTTTTCAGATTATGGGAGGTATACAGTGATGTTCCCCAGGGTTCAGTACAGGGACAGCTGCTGTTTTTCAGTCTATGGTCGGTATACAGTGATGTTCCGCAGGGTTCAGTTCTGCGACAGCTGCTGTTTGTCAGTCTATGGGAGGTATACAGTGATGTTCCCCAGGGTTCAGTACTGGGACAGCTGCTGTTTTTCAGATTTTGGGAGGTATAAAGTGATGTTCCCCAGGGTTCAGTACTGGGACAGCTGCTGTTTTTCAGTCTAAGGGAGGTATATAGTGATGTTCCTAAGGGTTCAGTACTGGGACAGCTGCTATTTTTCAGTCTATGGGATGTATACAGTGATGTTCCCCAGGATTCAGTAATGGGACAGCTGCTGTTTTTCAGTCTATGGGATGTATACAGTGATGTTCCCCAGGTTTCAGTACTGGGTCAGCTGCCGTTTTTCAGTCTATGGGAGGTATACAGTGATGTTCCCCAGGGTTCAGTACTGGGACAGCTGCTGTTTTTCAGACTATGGGAGGTGTACAGTGATGTTCCCCAGGGTTCAGTTCTGGGACAGGTGCTGTTTTTCAGTCTATGGGAGGTATACAGTGATGTTCACCAGGGTTCAGTACTGGGACAGCTGCTGTTTTTCAGACTATGGGAGTTGTACAGGGATATTCCCCAGGGTTCAGTTCTGGGACAGCTGCTGTTTTTCAGTCTATGGGATGTATACAGTGATGTTCCCCAGGGTTCAGTACTGGGACAGCTGCTGTTTTTCAGTCAATGGGATGTATACAGTGATGTTCCCCAGGGTTCAGTACTGGGACAGCTGCTGTTTTTCAGTCTATGGGAGGTATACAGTGATGTTCCCCAGGGTTCAGTTCTGGGACAGCTGCTGTTTTTCAGTCTATGGGAGGTATACTGTGATGCTCCCCAGGGTTCAATACTGGGACAGCTGCTGTTTTTCAGTCTATGGGAGGTATACAGTGCTCCAGGGTTCAGTACTGGGACAGCTGCAGTTTTTCAGATTATGGGAGGTATACAGTGATGTTCCCCAGGGTTCAGTACAAGGACAGCTGCTGTTTTAAAATCTATGGGAGGTATACAGTGATGTTCCCCAGGGTTCAGTAGTGGGACAGCTGCTGTTTTTCAGACTATGGATGGAAAACAGTGATGTTCCCCAGGGTTCAGTATTGGGACAGCTGCTGTTTTTCAGTCTGTTGGATGTATACAGTGATGTTCCCCAGGGATCAGTACTGGGGCAGCTGCTGTTTTTCAGTCTATGGGAGATATACAGTGATGTTCCCAGGGTTCAGTACTGCGACAGTTGCTATTTTTCAGAATATGGGCGGTATACAGTGATGTTCCCCAGGTTTCAGTACTGGGACAGCTGCTGTTTTTCCGTCTGTGGGAGGTATACAGTGATGTTCCCCAGGGTTCAGTACTGGGACAGCTGCTGTTTTTCAGACTGTGGGAGGTGTACAGGGATGTTCCCCAGGGTTCAGTTCTGGGACAGCTGCTGTTTTTCAGTCTATGGGAGGTATACAGTGATGTTCCCCAGGGTTCAGTACTGGGACAGCTGCTGTGTTTCAGACTATTGGAGGTGTGCAGGGATGTTCCCCAGGGTTCAGTTCTGGGACAGCTGCTGTTTTTCAGTCTATGGGATGTATACCGTGATGCCCCCCAGGGTTCAGTACTGGGACAGCTGCTGTTTTTCAGTCTATGGGATGTATACAGTGATGTTCCCCAGGGTTCGGTACTGGGACAGCTGCTGTTTTTCAGTCCTTGGCAGGTATACAGTGATGTTCCCCAGGGTTCAGTACTGGGACAGCTGCTGTTTTCAGTCTATGGGAGGTATACAGTGATGTTCCCCAGGGTTCAGTTCTGGGACAGCTGCTGTTTTTCAGACTATGGGAGGTATAAAGTCATGTTCCCCAGGGTTCAGTTCTGGGACAGCTTCTGTTTTTCAGTCTATGGGAGGTATACAGTGATGTTCCCCAGGGTTCAGTACTGGGATAGCTGCTGTTTTTCAGACTATGGGAGGTATACAGTGATGTTCCCCAGGGTTCAGTACTGGGGCAGCTGCGGTATTGCAGTCTATTGGGGTTATACAGTGATGTTCCCCAGGGTTCAGTACTGGGAGAGCTGCTGTTTTTCAGTCTATGGGAGATATACAGTGATGTTCCCAGGGTTCAGTACTGGGACAGCTGCTATTTTTCAGAATATGGGCGGTATACAGTGATGTTCCCCAGGGTTCAGTACTGGGACAGCTGCTGTTTTTCAGTCCATGGTAGGTATACATTGATGTTCCGCAGGGTTCAGTACTGCGAAAGCTGCTGTTTTTCAGTCTATGGGAGGTATACAGTGATGTACCCCAGGGTTCAGTACTGGGACAGCTGCTGTTTTTCAGATTTTTGGAGGTATAAAGTGATGTTTCCCAGGGTTCAGTACTGGGACAGCTGCTGTTTTTCAGTCTAAGGGAGGTATATAGTGATGTTCCGCAGGGTTCAGTACTGGGACAGCTGCTATTTTTCAGTCTATGGGATGTATACAGTGATGCTCACCAGGGTTCAGTACTGGGACAGCTGCTGTTTTTCAGACTATGGGAGGTGTACAGGGATGTTCCCCAGGGTTCAGTTCTGGGACAGCTGCTGTTTTTCAGTCTATGGGAGGTATACAGTGATGTTCACCAGGGTTCAGTACTGGGACAGCTGCTGTTTTTCAGACTATGGGAGGTGTACAGGGATGTTCCCCAAAGTTCAGTTCTGGGACAGCTGCTGTTTTTCAGTCTATGGGATGTATACAGTGATGTTCCCCAGGGTTCAGTACTGGGACAGCTGCTGCTTTTCAGTCTATGGGATGTATACCTTGATGTACCCTAGGGTTCGGTACTGGGACAGCTGCTGTTTTTCAGTCTTTGGCAGGTATACAGTGATGTTCCCCAGGATTCAGTACTGGGACAGCTGCTGTTTTTCAGTCTATGGGATGTATACAGTGATGTTCCCCAGGGTTCAGTACTGTGACAGCTGCTGTTTTTCAGTCTATGGGAGGTATACAGTGATGTTCCCCAGGGTTCAGTTCTGGGACAGCTGCTGTTTTTCAGTCTATGGGAGGTATACAGTGATGTTCCCCAGGGTTCAGTACTGGGACAGCTGCTGTATTTCAGTCTATGGGAGGTAAACAGTGTTCCAGGTTTCAGTACTGGGACAGCTGCTGTTTTTCAGATTATGGGAGGTTTCCAGTGATGTTCCCCAGGGTTCAGTACTGGGACAGCTGCTGCTTTTCAGTCTATGGGATGTATACAGTGATGTTCCCCACGGTTCAGTGCTGGGACAGCTGCTGTTTTTCAGACTATGGGAGGTATACAGTGATGTTCCCCAGGGTTCAGGTATGTGACAGCTAGTGTTTTTCAGTCTATGGTAGGTATACAGTGATGTTCCCCAGGGTTCACTAGTGGGACAGCTGCTGTTTTTCAGACTATGGAAGGAAAAGAGTGATGTTCCCCAGTGTTCAGTACTGGGGCAGCTGCGGTATTGCAGTCTATTGGAGGTATACAGTGATGTTCCCCAGGGTTCAGTACTGGGACAGCTGCTGTTTTTCAGTCTATGGGAGATATACAGTGATGTTCCCAGGGTTCAGTACTGGGACAGCTGCTGTTTTACAGTCTGTGGGAGGTATACATTGATGTTCCCCAGGGTTCAGTACTGGGACAGCTGCTGTTTTTCAGTCTATGGGAGGTATACAGTGATCCAGGGTTCAGTGCTGGGACAGCTGCTGTTTTTCAGATTATGGGAGGTATACAGTGATGTTCCCCAGGGTTCAGTTCTGGGAAAGCTGCTGTTTTTCAGTCTATGGGAGGTATACTGTGATGCTCCCCAGGGTTCAATACTGGGACAGCTGCTGTTTTTCAGTCTATGGGAGGTATACAGTGCTCCAGGGTTCAGTACTGGGACAGCTGCTGTTTTTCAGATTATGGGAGGTATACAGTGATGTTCCCCAGGGTTCAGTACAAGGACAGCTGCTGTTTTAAAATCTATGGGAGGTATACAGTGATGTTCCCCAGGGTTCAGTACTGGGACAGCAACAGTTTTTCAGTCTATGGGAAGTCTACAGTGATGTTCCCCAGGGTTCAGTAATGGGACAGCTGCTGCTTTTCAGTCTATGTGATGTATACAGTGATGTTCCCCACGGTTCAGTTCTGGGACAGCTGCTGTTTTTCAGACTATGGGAGGTATACAGTGATGTTCCCCAGTGTTCAGGTATGGGACAGCTACTGTTTTTCAGTCTATGGGAGGTATACAGTGATGTTCCCCAGTGTTCAGTACTGGGACAGCTGCTGTTTTTCAGTCTATGGGAGGTATACAGTGATGTTCCCCAGGGTTCAGTAGTGGGACAGCTGCTGTTTTTCAGACTATGGATGGAAAACAGTGATGTTCCCCAGGGTTCAGAATTGGGACAGCTGCTGTTTTTCAGTCTGTTGGATGTATACAGTGATGTTCCCCAGGGATCAGTACTGGGGCAGCTGCTGTTTTTCAGTCTATGGGAGATATACAGTGATGTTCCCAGGGTTCAGTACTGCGACAGTTGCTATTTTTCAGAATATGGGCGGTATACAGTGATGTTCCCCAGGGTTCAGTACTGGGACAGCTGCTGTTTTTCCGTCTGTGGGAGGTATACAGTGATGTTCCCCAGGGTTCAGTACTGGGACAGCTGCTGTTTTTCAGACTGTGGGAGGTGTACAGGGATGTTCCCCAGGGTTCAGTTCTGGGACAGCTGCTGTTTTTCAGTCTATGGGAGGTATACAGTGATGTTCCCCAGGGTTCAGTACTGGGACAGCTGCTGTGTTTCAGACTATTGGAGGTGTGCAGGGATGTTCCCCAGGGTTCAGTTCTGGGACAGCTGCTGTTTTTCAGTCTATGGGATGTATACCGTGATGCCCCCCAGGGTTCAGTACTGGGACAGCTGCTGTTTTTCAGTCTATGGGATGTATACAGTGATGTTCCCCAGGGTTCGGTACTGGGACAGCTGCTGTTTTTCAGTCCTTGGCAGGTATACAGTGATGTTCCCCAGGGTTCAGTACTGGGAGAGCTGCTGTTTTCAGTCTATGGGAGGTATACAGTGATGTTCCCCAGGGTTCAGTTCTGGGACAGCTGCTGTTTTTCAGACTATGGGAGGTATAAAGTCATGTTCCCCAGGGTTCAGTTCTGGTACAGCTTCTGTTTTTCAGTCTATGGGAGGTATACAGTGATGTTCCCCAGGGTTCAGTACTGGGATAGCTGCTGTTTTTCAGACTATGGGAGGTATACAGTGATGTTCCCCAGGGTTCAGTACTGGGGCAGCTGCGGTATTGCAGTCTATTGGGGTTATACAGTGATGTTACCCAGGGTTCAGTACTGGGAGAGCTGCTGTTTTTCAGTCTATGGGAGATATACAGTGATGTTCCCAGGGTTCAGTACTGGGACAGCTGCTATTTTTCAGAATATGGGCGGTATACAGTGATGTTCCCCAGGGTTCAGTTCTGGGACAGGTGCTGTTTTTCAGTCTATGGGAGGTATACAGTGATGTTCACCAGGGTTCAGTACTGGGACAGCTGCTGTTTTTCAGACTATGGGAGTTGTACAGGGATATTCCCCAGGGTTCAGTTCTGGGACAGCTGCTGTTTTTCAGTCTATGGGATGTATACAGTGATGTTCCCCAGGGTTCAGTACTGGGACAGCTGCTGTTTTTCAGTCAATGGGATGTATACAGTGATGTTCCCCAGGGTTCAGTACTGGGACAGCTGCTGTTTTTCAGTCTATGGGAGGTATACAGTGATGTTCCCCAGGGTTCAGTTCTGGGACAGCTGCTGTTTTTCAGTCTATGGGAGGTATACTGTGATGCTCCCCAGGGTTCAATACTGGGACAGCTGCTGTTTTTCAGTCTATGGGAGGTATACAGTGCTCCAGGGTTCAGTACTGGGACAGCTGCAGTTTTTCAGATTATGGGAGGTATACAGTGATGTTCCCCAGGGTTCAGTACAAGGACAGCTGCTGTTTTAAAATCTATGGGAGGTATACAGTGATGTTCCCCAGGGTTCAGTAGTGGGACAGCTGCTGTTTTTCAGACTATGGATGGAAAACAGTGATGTTCCCCAGGGTTCAGTATTGGGACAGCTGCTGTTTTTCAGTCTGTTGGATGTATACAGTGATGTTCCCCAGGGATCAGTACTGGGGCAGCTGCTGTTTTTCAGTCTATGGGAGATATACAGTGATGTTCCCAGGGTTCAGTACTGCGACAGTTGCTATTTTTCAGAATATGGGCGGTATACAGTGATGTTCCCCAGGTTTCAGTACTGGGACAGCTGCTGTTTTTCCGTCTGTGGGAGGTATACAGTGATGTTCCCCAGGGTTCAGTACTGGGACAGCTGCTGTTTTTCAGACTGTGGGAGGTGTACAGGGATGTTCCCCAGGGTTCAGTTCTGGGACAGCTGCTGTTTTTCAGTCTATGGGAGGTATACAGTGATGTTCCCCAGGGTTCAGTACTGGGACAGCTGCTGTGTTTCAGACTATTGGAGGTGTGCAGGGATGTTCCCCAGGGTTCAGTTCTGGGACAGCTGCTGTTTTTCAGTCTATGGGATGTATACCGTGATGCCCCCCAGGGTTCAGTACTGGGACAGCTGCTGTTTTTCAGTCTATGGGATGTATACAGTGATGTTCCCCAGGGTTCGGTACTGGGACAGCTGCTGTTTTTCAGTCCTTGGCAGGTATACAGTGATGTTCCCCAGGGTTCAGTACTGGGACAGCTGCTGTTTTCAGTCTATGGGAGGTATACAGTGATGTTCCCCAGGGTTCAGTTCTGGGACAGCTGCTGTTTTTCAGACTATGGGAGGTATAAAGTCATGTTCCCCAGGGTTCAGTTCTGGGACAGCTTCTGTTTTTCAGTCTATGGGAGGTATACAGTGATGTTCCCCAGGGTTCAGTACTGGGATAGCTGCTGTTTTTCAGACTATGGGAGGTATACAGTGATGTTCCCCAGGGTTCAGTACTGGGGCAGCTGCGGTATTGCAGTCTATTGGGGTTATACAGTGATGTTCCCCAGGGTTCAGTACTGGGAGAGCTGCTGTTTTTCAGTCTATGGGAGATATACAGTGATGTTCCCAGGGTTCAGTACTGGGACAGCTGCTATTTTTCAGAATATGGGCGGTATACAGTGATGTTCCCCAGGGTTCAGTACTGGGACAGCTGCTGTTTTTCAGTCCATGGTAGGTATACATTGATGTTCCGCAGGGTTCAGTACTGCGAAAGCTGCTGTTTTTCAGTCTATGGGAGGTATACAGTGATGTACCCCAGGGTTCAGTACTGGGACAGCTGCTGTTTTTCAGATTTTTGGAGGTATAAAGTGATGTTTCCCAGGGTTCAGTACTGGGACAGCTGCTGTTTTTCAGTCTAAGGGAGGTATATAGTGATGTTCCGCAGGGTTCAGTACTGGGACAGCTGCTATTTTTCAGTCTATGGGATGTATACAGTGATGCTCACCAGGGTTCAGTACTGGGACAGCTGCTGTTTTTCAGACTATGGGAGGTGTACAGGGATGTTCCCCAGGGTTCAGTTCTGGGACAGCTGCTGTTTTTCAGTCTATGGGAGGTATACAGTGATGTTCACCAGGGTTCAGTACTGGGACAGCTGCTGTTTTTCAGACTATGGGAGGTGTACAGGGATGTTCCCCAAAGTTCAGTTCTGGGACAGCTGCTGTTTTTCAGTCTATGGGATGTATACAGTGATGTTCCCCAGGGTTCAGTACTGGGACAGCTGCTGCTTTTCAGTCTATGGGATGTATACCTTGATGTACCCTAGGGTTCGGTACTGGGACAGCTGCTGTTTTTCAGTCTTTGGCAGGTATACAGTGATGTTCCCCAGGATTCAGTACTGGGACAGCTGCTGTTTTTCAGTCTATGGGATGTATACAGTGATGTTCCCCAGGGTTCAGTACTGTGACAGCTGCTGTTTTTCAGTCTATGGGAGGTATACAGTGATGTTCCCCAGGGTTCAGTTCTGGGACAGCTGCTGTTTTTCAGTCTATGGGAGGTATACAGTGATGTTCCCCAGGGTTCAGTACTGGGACAGCTGCTGTATTTCAGTCTATGGGAGGTAAACAGTGTTCCAGGTTTCAGTACTGGGACAGCTGCTGTTTTTCAGATTATGGGAGGTTTCCAGTGATGTTCCCCAGGGTTCAGTACTGGGACAGCTGCTGCTTTTCAGTCTATGGGATGTATACAGTGATGTTCCCCACGGTTCAGTGCTGGGACAGCTGCTGTTTTTCAGACTATGGGAGGTATACAGTGATGTTCCCCAGGGTTCAGGTATGTGACAGCTAGTGTTTTTCAGTCTATGGTAGGTATACAGTGATGTTCCCCAGGGTTCACTAGTGGGACAGCTGCTGTTTTTCAGACTATGGAAGGAAAAGAGTGATGTTCCCCAGTGTTCAGTACTGGGGCAGCTGCGGTATTGCAGTCTATTGGAGGTATACAGTGATGTTCCCCAGGGTTCAGTACTGGGACAGCTGCTGTTTTTCAGTCTATGGGAGATATACAGTGATGTTCCCAGGGTTCAGTACTGGGACAGCTGCTGTTTTACAGTCTGTGGGAGGTATACATTGATGTTCCCCAGGGTTCAGTACTGGGACAGCTGCTGTTTTTCAGTCTATGGGAGGTATACAGTGATCCAGGGTTCAGTGCTGGGACAGCTGCTGTTTTTCAGATTATGGGAGGTATACAGTGATGTTCCCCAGGGTTCAGTTCTGGGAAAGCTGCTGTTTTTCAGTCTATGGGAGGTATACTGTGATGCTCCCCAGGGTTCAATACTGGGACAGCTGCTGTTTTTCAGTCTATGGGAGGTATACAGTGCTCCAGGGTTCAGTACTGGGACAGCTGCTGTTTTTCAGATTATGGGAGGTATACAGTGATGTTCCCCAGGGTTCAGTACAAGGACAGCTGCTGTTTTAAAATCTATGGGAGGTATACAGTGATGTTCCCCAGGGTTCAGTACTGGGACAGCAACAGTTTTTCAGTCTATGGGAAGTCTACAGTGATGTTCCCCAGGGTTCAGTAATGGGACAGCTGCTGCTTTTCAGTCTATGTGATGTATACAGTGATGTTCCCCACGGTTCAGTTCTGGGACAGCTGCTGTTTTTCAGACTATGGGAGGTATACAGTGATGTTCCCCAGTGTTCAGGTATGGGACAGCTACTGTTTTTCAGTCTATGGGAGGTATACAGTGATGTTCCCCAGTGTTCAGTACTGGGACAGCTGCTGTTTTTCAGTCTATGGGAGGTATACAGTGATGTTCCCCAGGGTTCAGTAGTGGGACAGCTGCTGTTTTTCAGACTATGGATGGAAAACAGTGATGTTCCCCAGGGTTCAGAATTGGGACAGCTGCTGTTTTTCAGTCTGTTGGATGTATACAGTGATGTTCCCCAGGGATCAGTACTGGGGCAGCTGCTGTTTTTCAGTCTATGGGAGATATACAGTGATGTTCCCAGGGTTCAGTACTGCGACAGTTGCTATTTTTCAGAATATGGGCGGTATACAGTGATGTTCCCCAGGGTTCAGTACTGGGACAGCTGCTGTTTTTCCGTCTGTGGGAGGTATACAGTGATGTTCCCCAGGGTTCAGTACTGGGACAGCTGCTGTTTTTCAGACTGTGGGAGGTGTACAGGGATGTTCCCCAGGGTTCAGTTCTGGGACAGCTGCTGTTTTTCAGTCTATGGGAGGTATACAGTGATGTTCCCCAGGGTTCAGTACTGGGACAGCTGCTGTGTTTCAGACTATTGGAGGTGTGCAGGGATGTTCCCCAGGGTTCAGTTCTGGGACAGCTGCTGTTTTTCAGTCTATGGGATGTATACCGTGATGCCCCCCAGGGTTCAGTACTGGGACAGCTGCTGTTTTTCAGTCTATGGGATGTATACAGTGATGTTCCCCAGGGTTCGGTACTGGGACAGCTGCTGTTTTTCAGTCCTTGGCAGGTATACAGTGATGTTCCCCAGGGTTCAGTACTGGGAGAGCTGCTGTTTTCAGTCTATGGGAGGTATACAGTGATGTTCCCCAGGGTTCAGTTCTGGGACAGCTGCTGTTTTTCAGTCTATGGGATGTATACAGTGATGTTCCCCAGGGTTCAGTACTGTGACAGCTGCTGTTTTTCAGTCTATGGGAGGTATACAGTGATGTTCCCCAGGGTTCAGTTCTGGGACAGCTGCTGTTTTTCAGTCTATGGGAGGTATACAGTGATGTTCCCCAGGGTTCAGTACTGGGACAGCTGCTGTATTTCAGTCTATGGGAGGTAAACAGTGTTCCAGGTTTCAGTACTGGGACAGCTGCTGTTTTTCAGATTATGGGAGGTTTCCAGTGATGTTCCCCAGGGTTCAGTACTGGGACAGCTGCTGCTTTTCAGTCTATGGGATGTATACAGTGATGTTCCCCACGGTTCAGTGCTGGGACAGCTGCTGTTTTTCAGACTATGGGAGGTATACAGTGATGTTCCCCAGGGTTCAGGTATGTGACAGCTAGTGTTTTTCAGTCTATGGTAGGTATACAGTGATGTTCCCCAGGGTTCACTAGTGGGACAGCTGCTGTTTTTCAGACTATGGAAGGAAAAGAGTGATGTTCCCCAGTGTTCAGTACTGGGGCAGCTGCGGTATTGCAGTCTATTGGAGGTATACAGTGATGTTCCCCAGGGTTCAGTACTGGGACAGCTGCTGTTTTTCAGTCTATGGGAGATATACAGTGATGTTCCCAGGGTTCAGTACTGGGACAGCTGCTGTTTTACAGTCTGTGGGAGGTATACATTGATGTTCCCCAGGGTTCAGTACTGGGACAGCTGCTGTTTTTCAGTCTATGGGAGGTATACAGTGATCCAGGGTTCAGTGCTGGGACAGCTGCTGTTTTTCAGATTATGGGAGGTATACAGTGATGTTCCCCAGGGTTCAGTTCTGGGAAAGCTGCTGTTTTTCAGTCTATGGGAGGTATACTGTGATGCTCCCCAGGGTTCAATACTGGGACAGCTGCTGTTTTTCAGTCTATGGGAGGTATACAGTGCTCCAGGGTTCAGTACTGGGACAGCTGCTGTTTTTCAGATTATGGGAGGTATACAGTGATGTTCCCCAGGGTTCAGTACAAGGACAGCTGCTGTTTTAAAATCTATGGGAGGTATACAGTGATGTTCCCCAGGGTTCAGTACTGGGACAGCAACAGTTTTTCAGTCTATGGGAAGTCTACAGTGATGTTCCCCAGGGTTCAGTAATGGGACAGCTGCTGCTTTTCAGTCTATGTGATGTATACAGTGATGTTCCCCACGGTTCAGTTCTGGGACAGCTGCTGTTTTTCAGACTATGGGAGGTATACAGTGATGTTCCCCAGTGTTCAGGTATGGGACAGCTACTGTTTTTCAGTCTATGGGAGGTATACAGTGATGTTCCCCAGTGTTCAGTACTGGGACAGCTGCTGTTTTTCAGTCTATGGGAGGTATACAGTGATGTTCCCCAGGGTTCAGTAGTGGGACAGCTGCTGTTTTTCAGACTATGGATGGAAAACAGTGATGTTCCCCAGGGTTCAGAATTGGGACAGCTGCTGTTTTTCAGTCTGTTGGATGTATACAGTGATGTTCCCCAGGGATCAGTACTGGGGCAGCTGCTGTTTTTCAGTCTATGGGAGATATACAGTGATGTTCCCAGGGTTCAGTACTGCGACAGTTGCTATTTTTCAGAATATGGGCGGTATACAGTGATGTTCCCCAGGGTTCAGTACTGGGACAGCTGCTGTTTTTCCGTCTGTGGGAGGTATACAGTGATGTTCCCCAGGGTTCAGTACTGGGACAGCTGCTGTTTTTCAGACTGTGGGAGGTGTACAGGGATGTTCCCCAGGGTTCAGTTCTGGGACAGCTGCTGTTTTTCAGTCTATGGGAGGTATACAGTGATGTTCCCCAGGGTTCAGTACTGGGACAGCTGCTGTGTTTCAGACTATTGGAGGTGTGCAGGGATGTTCCCCAGGGTTCAGTTCTGGGACAGCTGCTGTTTTTCAGTCTATGGGATGTATACCGTGATGCCCCCCAGGGTTCAGTACTGGGACAGCTGCTGTTTTTCAGTCTATGGGATGTATACAGTGATGTTCCCCAGGGTTCGGTACTGGGACAGCTGCTGTTTTTCAGTCCTTGGCAGGTATACAGTGATGTTCCCCAGGGTTCAGTACTGGGAGAGCTGCTGTTTTCAGTCTATGGGAGGTATACAGTGATGTTCCCCAGGGTTCAGTTCTGGGACAGCTGCTGTTTTTCAGACTATGGGAGGTATAAAGTCATGTTCCCCAGGGTTCAGTTCTGGTACAGCTTCTGTTTTTCAGTCTATGGGAGGTATACAGTGATGTTCCCCAGGGTTCAGTACTGGGATAGCTGCTGTTTTTCAGACTATGGGAGGTATACAGTGATGTTCCCCAGGGTTCAGTACTGGGGCAGCTGCGGTATTGCAGTCTATTGGGGTTATACAGTGATGTTACCCAGGGTTCAGTACTGGGAGAGCTGCTGTTTTTCAGTCTATGGGAGATATACAGTGATGTTCCCAGGGTTCAGTACTGGGACAGCTGCTATTTTTCAGAATATGGGCGGTATACAGTGATGTTCCCCAGGGTTCAGTACTGGGACAGCTGCTGTTTTTCAGTCCATGGTAGGTATACAGTGATGTTCCGCAGGGTTCAGTACTGCGACAGCTGCTGTTTTTCAGTCTATGGGAGGTATACAGTGATGTACCCCAGGGTTCAGTACTGGGACAGCTGCTGTTTTTCAGATTTTTGGAGGTATAAAGTGATGTTTCCCAGGGTTCAGTACTGGGACAGCTGCTGTTTTTCAGTCTAAGGGAGGTATATAGTGATGTTCCGCAGGGTTCAGTACTGGGACAGCTGCTATTTTTCAGTCTATGGGATGTATACAGTGATGTTCACCAGGGTTCAGTACTGGGACAGCTGCTGTTTTTCAGACTATGGGAGGTGTACAGGGATGTTCCCCAGGGTTCAGTTCTGGGACAGCTGCTGTTTTTCAGTCTATGGGAGGTATACAGTGATGTTCACCAGGGTTCAGTACTGGGACAGCTGCTGTTTTTCAGACTATGGGAGGTGTACAGGGATGTTCCCCAAGGTTCAGTTCTGGGACAGCTGCTGTTTTTCAGTCTATGGGATGTATACAGTGATGTTCCCCAGGGTTCAGTACTGGGACAGCTGCTGCTTTTCAGTCTATGGGATGTATACCTTGATGTACCCTAGGGTTCGGTACTGGGACAGCTGCTGTTTTTCAGTCTTTGGCAGGTATACAGTGATGTTCCCCAGGATTCAGTACTGGGACAGCTGCTGTTTTTCAGTCTATGGGATGTATACAGTGATGTTCCCCAGGGTTCAGTACTGTGACAGCTGCTGTTTTTCAGTCTATGGGAGGTATACAGTGATGTTCCCCAGGGTTCAGTTCTGGGACAGCTGCTGTTTTTCAGTCTATGGGAGGTATACAGTGATGTTCCCCAGGGTTCAGTACTGGGACAGCTGCTGTATTTCAGTCTATGGGAGGTAAACAGTGTTCCAGGTTTCAGTACTGGGACAGCTGCTGTTTTTCAGATTATGGGAGGTTTCCAGTGATGTTCCCCAGGGTTCAGTTCTGGGACAGCTGCTGTTTTTCAGTCTATGGGATGTATACAGTGATGTTCCCCACGGTTCAGTGCTGGGACAGCTGCTGTTTTTCAGACTATGGGAGGTATACAGTGATGTTCCCCAGGGTGCAGGTATGTGACAGCTAGTGTTTTTCAGTCTATGGTAGGTATACAGTGATGTTCCCCAGGGTTCACTAGTGGGACAGCTGCTGTTTTTCAGACTATGGAAGGAAAAGAGTGATGTTCCCCAGGGTTCAGTACTGGGGCAGCTGCGGTATTGCAGTCTATTGGAGGTATACAGTGATGTTCCCCAGGGTTCAGTACTGGGACAGCTGCTGTTTTTCAGTCTATGGGAGATATACAGTGATGTTCCCAGGGTTCAGTACTGGGACAGCTGCTGTTTTACAGTCTGTGGGAGGTATACATTGATGTTCCCCAGGGTTCAGTACTGGGACAGCTGCTGTTTTTCAGTCTATGGGAGGTATACAGTGATCCAGGGTTCAGTACTGGGACAGCTGCTGTTTTTCAGATTATGGGAGGTATACAGTGATGTTCCCCAGGGTTCAGTACAGGGACAGCTGCTGTTTTTCAGTCTATGGTAGGTATACAGTGATGTTCCGCAGGGTTCAGTACTGCGACAGCTGCTGTTTGTCAGTCTATGGGAGGTATACAGTGATGTTCCCCAGGGTTCAGTAATGGGACAGCTGCTGCTTTTCAGTCTATGGGATGTATACAGTGATGTTCCCCACGGTTCAGTTATGGGACAGCTGCTGTTTTTCAGACTATGGGAGGTATACAGTGATGTTCCCCAGTGTTCAGGTATGGGACAGCTACTGTTTTTCAGTCTATGGGAGGTATACAGTGATGTTCCCCAGTGTTCAGTACTGGGACAGCTGCTGTTTTTCAGTCTATGGGAGGTATACAGTGATGTTCCCCAGGGTTCAGTAGTGGGACAGCTGCTGTTTTTCAGACTATGGATGGAAAACAGTGATGTTCCCCAGGGTTCAGTATTGGGACAGCTGCTGTTTTTCAGTCTGTTGGATGTATACAGTGATGTTCCCCAGGGATCAGTACTGGGGCAGCTGCTGTTTTTCAGTCTATGGGAGATATACAGTGATGTTCCCAGGGTTCAGTACTGCGACAGTTGCTATTTTTCAGAATATGGGCGGTATACAGTGATGTTCCCCAGGGTTCAGTACTGGGACAGCTGCTGTTTTTCCGTCTGTGGGAGGTATACAGTGATGTTCCCCAGGGTTCAGTACTGGGACAGCTGCTGTTTTTCAGACTGTGGGAGGTGTACAGGGATGTTCCCCAGGGTTCAGTTCTGGGACAGCTGCTGTTTTTCAGTCTATGGGGGGTATACAGTGATGTTCCCCAGGGTTCAGTACTGGGACAGCTGCTGTGTTTCAGACTATTGGAGGTGTGCAGGGATGTTCCCCAGGGTTCAGTTCTGGGACAGCTGCTGTTTTTCAGTCTATGGGATGTATACAGTGATGTTCCCCAGGGTTCTGTACTGGGACAGCTGCTGTTTTTCAGTCCTTGGCAGGTATACAGTGATGTTCCCCAGGGTTCAGTACTGGGACAGCTGCTGTTTTCAGTCTATGGGAGGTATACAGTGATGTTCCCCAGGGTTCAGTTCTGGGACAGCTGCTGTTTTTCAGACTATGGGAGGTATGAAGTCATGTTCCCCAGGGTTCAGTTCTGGGACAGCTTCTGTTTTTCAGTCTATGGGAGGTATACAGTGATGTTCCCCAGGGTTCAGTACTGGGATAGCTGCTGTTTTTCAGTCTATGGGAGGTATACAGTGGTCCAGGGTTCAGTACTGGGACAGCTGCTGTTTTTCAGATTATGGGAGGTATACCGTGATGTTCCCCAGGGTTCAGTACAAGGACAGCTGCTGTTTTACAGTTTATGGGAGGTATACAGTGATGTTCCCCAGGGTTCAGTACTGGGACAGCTGCTGTTTTTCAGTCTATGGGAGGTATACAGTGATGTTCCCCAGGGTTCAGTACTGGGACAGCTTCTGTTTTTCAGTCTATGGGACGTATACAGTGATGTTCCCCAGTGTTCAGTACTGGGACAGCTGCTGTTTTTCAGACTATGGGAGGTATACAGTGATGTTTCCCAGGGTTCAGTTCTGGGGCAGCTGCGGTAATGCAGTCTATGGGAGGTATACAGTGATGTTCCCCAGGGTTCAGTACTGGGACAGCTGCTGTTTTTCAGTCTATGGGAGATATACAGTGATGTTCCCCAGGGTTCAGTACTGGGACAGCTGCTGTTTTTCAGTCTTTGGGAGGTTTCCAGTGATGTTCCCAGGGGTTCAGTACTGGGACAGCTGCTGTTTTTCAGTCTATGGGAGGGACACAGTGATGTTCCCCAGTGTTCAGTTCTGGGACAGCTGCTGTTTTTCAGTCTATGGGATGTATACAATCATGTTCCCCAGGGTTCAGTACTGGGACAGCTGCTGTTTTTCAGACCATGGGAGGTATACAGTGATGTTTCCCAGGGTTCAGTACTGGGGCAGCTGCGGTATTGCAGTCTATTGGAGTGATACAGTGATGTTCCCCAGGGTTCAGTACTGGGAGAGCTGCTGTTTTTCAGTCTATGGGAGATATACAGTGATGTTCCCAGGGTTCAGTACTGGGACAGCTGCTATTTTTCAGAATATGGGCGGTATACAGTGATGTTCCCCAGGTTTAAGTACTGGGACAGCTGCTGTTTTACAGTCTATGGGATGTATACAGTGATGTTCCCCAGGGTTCAGTATTGGAACAGCTGCTGTTTTTCAGACTATGTGAGGTATACAGTAATGTTCCCCAGGGTTCAGTACTGGGACAGCTGCTGTTTTTCAGTCCATGGTAGGTATACAGTGATGTTCCGCAGGGTTCAGTACTGCGACAGCTGCTGTTTTTCAGTCTATGGGAGGTATACAGTGATGTTCCCCAGGGTTCAGTACTGGGACAGCTGCTGTTTTTCAGATTTTTGGAGGTATAAAGTGATGTTCCCCAGGGTTCAGTACTGGGGCAGCTGCTGTTTTTCAGTCTAAGGGAGGTATATAGTGATGTTCCGCAGGGTTCAGTACTGGGACAGCTGATATTTTTCAGTCTATGGGATGTATACAGTGATGTTTCTCAGGATTCAGTACTGGGACAGCTGCTGTTTTTCAGTTTATGGGATGTATACAGTGATGTTCCCCAGGTTTCAGTACTGGGTCAGCTGCCGTTTTTCAGTCTATGGGAGGTATACAGTGATGTTCCCCAGGGTTCAGTACTGGGACAGCTGCTGTTTTTCAGACTATGGGAGGTGTACAGTGATGTTCCCCAGGGTTCAGTTCTGGGACAGCTGCTGTTTTTCAGTCTATGGGAGGTATACAGTGATGGTCACCAGGGTTCAGTACTGGGACAGCTGCTGTTTTTCAGACTATGGGAGGTGTACAGGGATGTTCCCCAGGGTTCAGTTCTGGAACAGCCGCTGTTTTTCAGTCTATGGGATGTATACAGTGATGTTCCCCAGGGTTCAGTACTGGGACAGCTGCTGCTTTTCAGTCTATGGGATGTATACAGTGATGTTCCCTAGGGTTCGGTACTGGGACAGCTGCTGTTTTTCAGTCTTTGGCAGGTATACAGTGATGTTCCCCAAGGTTCAGTACTGGGACAGCTGCTGTTTTTCAGTCTATGGGATGTATACAGTGATGTTCCCCAGGGTTCAGTACTGTGACAGCTGCTGTTTTTCAGTCTATGGGAGGTATACAGTGATGTTCCCCAGGGTTCAGTTCTGGGACAGCTGCTGTTTTTCAGTCTATGGGAGGTATACAGTGATGTTCCCCAGGGTTCAGTACTGGGACAGCTGCTGTTTTTCAGTCTATGGGAGGTATACAGTGTTCCAGGGTTCAGTACTGGAACAGCTGCTGTTTTTCAGATTATGGGAGGTTTCCAGTGATGTTCCCCAGGGTTCAGTACTGGGACAGCTGCTGCTTTTCAGTCTATGGGATGTATACAGTGATGTTCCCCACGGTTCAGTGCTGGGACAGCTGCTGTTTTTCAGACTATGGGAGGTATACAGTGATGTTCCCCAGGGTTCAGGTATGTGACAGCTACTGTTTTTCAGTCTGTGGGAGGTATACAGTGATGTTCCCCAGGGTTCACTCGTGGGACAGCTGCTGTTTTTCAGACTATGGAAGGAAAAGAGTGATGTTCCCCAGGGTTCAGTACTGGGGCAGCTGCGGTATTGCAGTCTATTGGAGGTATACAGTGATGTTCCCCAGGGTTCAGTACTGGGACAGCTGCTGTTTTTCAGTCTATGGGAGATATACAGTGATGTTCCCAGGGTTCAGTACTGGGACAGCTGCTATTTTTCAGAATATGGGCGGTATACAGTGATGTTCCCCAGGGTTCAGTACTGGGACAGCTGCTGTTTTTCAGTCTATGGGATGCATACAGTGATGTTCCCCAGGGTTCCGTGCTGGGTCAGCTGCCGTTTTTCCGTCTATGGGAGGTATACAGTGATGTTCCCCAGGGTTCAGTACTGGGACAGCTGCTGTTTTTCAGACTATGGGAGGTGTACAGGGATGTTCCTCAGGGTTCAGTTCTGGGACTGCTGCTGTTTTTCAGTCTATGGGAGGTATACAGTGATGTTCCCCAGGGTTCAGTACTGGGACAGCTGCTGTTTTTCAGACTATGGGAGGTGTACAGGGATGTTCCCCAGGGTTCAGTTCTGGGATAGCTGCTGTTTTTCAGTCTATGGGATGTATACCGTGATGCTCCCCATGGTTCAGTACTGGGACAGCTGCTGTTTTTCAGTCTTTGGGATGTATACAGTGATGTTCCCCAGGGTTCGGTACTGGGAAAGCTGCTGTTTTTCAGTCCTTGGCAGGTATACAGTGATGTTTCCCAGGGTTCAGTATTGGGACAGCTGCTGTTTTTCAGTCTATGGGAGGTATACAGTGATGTTCCCCAGGGTTCAGTTCTGGGACAGCTGCTGTTTTTCAGACAATGGGAGGTATAAAGTCATGTTCCCCAGGGTTCAGTACTGGGACAGCTTCTGTTTTTCCAGTCTATGGGAGGTATACAGTGATGTTCCCCAGGGTTCAGTACTGGGGCAGCTGCTGTTTTTCAGTCTATGGGAGGTATACAGTGTTCCAGGGTTCAGTACTGGGACAGCTGCTGTTTTTCAGATTATTGGAGGTATACAGTGATGTTCCCCAGGGTTCAGTACAAGGACAGCTGCTGTTTTTCAGTATATGGGAGGTAGACAGTGATGTTCCCCAGGGTTCAGTACTGGGACAGCTGCTGTTTTTCAGTCTATGGGAAGTTTACAGTGATGTTCCCCAGTGTTCAGTTCTGGGACAGCTGCTGTTTTTCAGTCTATGGGATGTATACAATCATGTTCCCCAGGGTTCAGTACTGGTACAGCTGCTGTTCTTCAGACTATGGGAGGTATACAGTGATGTTCCCCAGGGTTCAGTACTGGGGCAGCTGCGGTATTGCAGTCTATTGGAGGTATACAGTGATGTTCCCCACGGTTCAGTACTGGGACAGCTGCTGTTTTTCAGTATATGGGAGGTAGACAGTGATGTTCCCCAGGGTTCAGTACTGGGACAGCTGCTGTTTTTCAGTCTATGGGAAGTTTACAGTGAAGTTCCCCAGTGTTCAGTTCTGGGACAGCTGCTGTTTTTCAGTCTATGGGATGTATACAATCATGTTCCCCAGGGTTCAGTACTGGGACAGCTGCTGTTCTTCAGACTATGGGAGGTATACAGTGATGTTCCCCAGGGTTCAGTACTGGGGCAGCTGCGGTATTGCAGTCTATTGGAGGTATACAGTGATGTTCCCCATGGTTCAGTACTGGGACAGATGCTGTTTTTCAGTCTATGGGAGGTATACAGTGATGTTCCCCAGGGTTCAGTACTGGGACAGCTGCTGTTTTTCAGGCTATGGGAGGTGTACAGTGATGTTCCCCAGGGTTCAGTTCTGGGACAGCTGCTGTTTTTCAGTCTATGGGAGGTTTACAATGATGTTCACCAGGGTTCAGTACTGGGACAGCTGCTGTTTTTCAGACTATGGGAGGTGTACAGGGATGTTCCCCAGGGTTCAGTTCTGGGACAGCTGCTGTTTTTCAGTCTATGGGATGTATACAGTGATGTTCCCCAGGGTTCAGTACTGGGAAAGCTGCTGCTTTTCAGTCTATGGGATGTATACAGTGATGTTCCCTAGGGTTCGGTACTGGGACAACTGCTGTTTTTCAGTATTTGGCAGGTATACAGTGATGTTCCCCAGGGTTCAGTACTGGGACAGCTGCTGTTTTTTAGTCTATGGCATGTGTACAGTGATGTTCCCCAGGGTTCAGTACTGGGACAGCTGCGGTTTTTCAGTCTGTGGGAGGTATACAGTGATGTTCCCCAGGGTTCAGTTCTGGGACAGCTGCTGTTTTTCAGACTATGGGATGTATAAAGTCATGTTTCCCAGGGTTCAGTACTGTGACAGCTGCTGTTTGTCAGTCTATGGGAGGTATACAGTGATGTTCCCCAGGGTTCAGTACTGGGACAGCTGCTGTTTTTCAGTCTATGGGAGGTATACAGTGTTCCAGGGTTCAGTACTGGTACAGCTGCTGTTTTTCAGATTATGGGAGGTATACAGTGATGTTCCCCAGGGTTCAGTACTGGGACAGCTGCTGCTTTTCAGTCTATGGGATGTATAGAGTGATGTTCTCCACGGTTCAGTGCTGGGACAGTTGCTGTTTTTCAGACTATGGGAGGTATACAGTGATGTTCCCCAGGGTTCAGGTATGGGACAGCTACTGTTTTTCAGTCTATGGGAGGTATACAGTGATGTTCCCAAGTGTTCAGTACTGGGACAGCTGCTGTTTTTCAGTCTATGGGAGGTATACAGTGATGTTCCCCAGGGTTCACTAGTGGGACAGCTGCTGTTTTTCAGACTATGGAAGGAAAACAGTGATGTTCCCCAGGGTTCAGTACTGGGGCAGCTGCGGTATTGCAGTCTATTGGAGGTATGTACTGATGTTCCCCAGGGTTCAGTACTGGGACAGCTGCTGTTTTTCAGTCTATGGGAGATATACAGTGATGTTCCCAGGGTTCAGTACTGGGACAGCTGCTATTTTTCAGAATATGGGCGGTATACAGTGATGTTCCCCAGTGTTCAGTACTGTGACAGCTGCTGTTTTTCAGTCTATGGGATGTATACAGTGATGTTCCCCAGAGTTCAGTGCTGGGTCAGCTGCCGTTTTTCCGTCTATGGGAGGTATACAGTGATGTTCCCCAGGGTTCAGTACTGGGACAGCTGCTGTTTTTCAGACTATGGGAGGTGTACAGGGATGTTCCTCAGGGTTTAGTTCTGGGACAGCTGCTGTTTTTCAGTCTATGGGAGGTATAGAGTGATGTTCCCCAGGGTTCAGTACTGGGACAGCTGCTGTTTTTCAGACGATGGGAGGTGTACAGGGATGTTCCCCAGGGTTCAGTTCTGGGACAGCTGCTGTTTTTCAGTCTATGGGATGTATACCGTGATGCTCTCCAGGGTTCAGTACTGGGACAGCTGCTGTTTTTCAGTCTTTGGGATGTATACAGTGATGTTCCCCAGGGTTGGTTACTGGGACAGCTGCTGTTTTTCAGTCCTTGGCAGGTATACAGTGATGTTTCCCAGGGTTCAGTACTGGGACAGCTGCTGTTTTTCAGTCTATAGGTTGTATACAGTGATGTTCCCCAGGGTTCAGTACTGGGACAGCTATGTTTTTCAGTCTCTGGGAGGTATACAGTGATGTTCCCCAGGGTTCAGTTCTGGGACAGCTGCTGTTTTTCAGACTATGGGAGGTATAAAGTCATGTTCCCCAGGGTTCAGTACTGGGACAGCTTCTGTTTTTCCAGTCTATGGGAGGTATACAGTGATGTTCCCCAGGGTTCAGTACTGGGACAGCTGCTGTTTTTCAGTCCATGGGAGGTATACAGTGATGTTCCCCAGGGTTCAGTACTGGGACAGCTGCTGTTTTTCAGTCTATGGGAGGTTTACAGTGATGTTCCCCAGTGTGCAGTTCTGGGACAGCTGCTGTTTTTCAGTCTATGGGATGTATACAATCATGTTCCCCAGGGTTCAGTACTGTGACAGCTGCTGTTTTTCAGACTATGGGAGGTATACTGTGATGTTCCCCAGGGTTCAGTACTGGGGCAGCTGCGGTATTGCAGTCTATTGGAGGTATACAGTGATGTTCCCCAGGGTTCAGTACTGAGACAGCTGCTGTTTTCAGTCTATGGGAGATATACAGTGATGTTCCCCAGGGTTCAGTACTCGGACAGCTGCTGTTTTTCAGTCTATGGGAGGTATACAGTGATGTTCCCAGGGGTTCAGTACTGGGACAGCTGCTGTTTTTCAGTCTATGGGAGGGACACAGTGATGTTCCCCAGTGTTCAGTTCTGGGACAGCTGCTGTTTTTCAGTCTATGGGATGTATACAATCATGTTCCCCAGGGTTCAGTAATGGGACAGCTGCGGTTTTTCAGACTATGGGAGGTATACAGTGATGTTCCCCAGGGTTCAGTACTGGGGCAGCTGCGGTATTGCAGTCTATTGGAGGTATACAGTGATGTTCCCCAGGGTTCAGTACTGGGAAAGCTGCTGTTTTTCAGTCTATGGGAGGTATACAGTGATGTTCCCCAGGGTTCAGTACTGGGGCAGCTGCGGTATTGCAGTCTATTGGAGGTATACAGTGATGTTCCCCAGGGTTCAGCACTGGGACAGCTGCTGTTTTTCAGTCTATGGGAGATATACAGTGATGTTCCCCTGGGTTAAGTACTGGGACAGCTGCTGTTTTTCAGATTATGGGAGGTTTCCAGTGATGTTCCCCAGGGTTCAGTACTGGGACAGCTGCTGCTTTTCAGTCTATGGGATGTATACAGTGATATCCCCACGGTTCAGTGCTGGGACAGCTGCTGTTTTTCAGACTATGGGAGGTATACAGTGATGTTCCCCAGGGTTCAGGTATGTGACAGCTACTGTTTTTCAGTCTGTGGGAGGTATACAGTGATGTTCCCCAGGGTTCACTAGTGGGACAGCTGCTGTTTTTCAGACTATGGAAGGAAAAGAGTGATGTTCCCCAGGGTTCAGTACTGGGGCAGCTGCGGTATTGCAGTCTATTGGAGGTATACAGTGATGTTCCCCAGGGTTCAGTACTGGGACAGCTGCTGTTTTTCAGTCTAAGGGAGATATACAGTGATGTTCCCAGGGTTCAGTACTGGGACAGCTGCTATTTTTCAGAATATGGGCGGTATACAGTGATGTTCCCCAGGGTTCAGTACTGGGACAGCTGCTGTTTTTCAGTCTATGGGATGCATACAGTGATGTTCCCCAGGGTTCAGTGCTGGGTCAGCTGCCGTTTTTCCGTCTATGGGAGGTATACAATGATGTTCCCCAGGGTTCAGTACTGGGACAGCTGCTGTTTTTCAGACTATGGGAGGTGTACAGGGATGTTCCTCAGGGTTCAGTTCTGGGACTGCTGCTGTTTTTCAGTCTATGGGAGGTATACAGTGATGTTCCCCAGGGTTCAGTACTGGGACAGCTTCTGTTTTTCCAGTCTATGGGAGGTATACAGTGATGTTCCCCAGGGTTCAGTACTGGGGCAGCTGCTGTTTTTCAGTCTATGGGAGGTATACAGTGTTCCAGGGTTCAGTACTGGGACAGCTGCTGTTTTTCAGATTATGGGAGGTATACAGTGATGTTCCCCAGGGTTCAGTACAAGGACAGCTGCTGTTTTACAGTTTATGGGAGGTATACAGTGATGTTCCCCACGGTTCAGTGCTGGGACAGCTGCTGTTTTTCAGTATATGGGAGGTATACAGTGATGTTCCCCAGGGTTCAGTACTGGGACAGCTGCTGTTTTTCAGTCCATGGGAAGTTTACAGTGATGTTCCCCAGTGGTCAGTTCTGGGACAGCTGCTGTTTTTCAGTCTATGAGATGTATACAATCATGTTCCCCATGGTTCAGTACTGGGACAGCTGCTGTTCTTCAGACTATGGGAGGTATACAGTGATGTTCCCCAGGGTTCAGTTCTGGGGCAGCTGCGGTATTGCAGTCTATTGGAGGTATACAGTGATGTTCCCCATGGTTCAGTACTGGGACAGCTGCTGTTTTTCAGTCCATGGGAGGTATACAGTGATGTTCCCCAGGGTTCAGTACTGGGACAGCTGCTGTTTTTCAGACTATGGGTGGTGTACAGTGATGTTCCCCAGGGTTCAGTTCTGGGACAGCTGCTGTTTTTCAGTCTATGTGAGGTTTACAGTGATGTTCACCAGGGTTCAGTACTGGGACAGCTGCTGTTTTTCAGACTATGGGAGGTGTACAGGGATGTTCCCCTGGGTTCAGTTCTGGGACAGCTGCTGTTTTTCAGTCTATGGGATGTATACAGTAATGTTCCCCAGGGTTCAGTACTGGGAAAGCTGCTGCTTTTCAGTCTTTGGGATGTATACAGTGATGTTCCCTAGGGTTCGGTACTGGGACAACTGCTGTTTTTCAGTCTAAGGGAGGTATACAGTGATGTTCCCCAGGGTTCAGTACTGGGACAGCTGCTGTTTTTCAGTCTATGGGATGCATACAGTGATGTTCCCCAGGGTTCAGTGCTGGGTCAGCTGCCGTTTTTCCGTCTATGGGAGGTATACAGTGATGTTCCCCAGGGTTCAGTACTGGGACAGCTGCTGTCTTTCAGACTATGGGAGGTGTACAGGGATGTTCCTCAGGGTTCAGTTCTGGGACTGCTGCTGTTTTTCAGTCTATGGGAGGTATACAGTGATGTTCCCCAGGGTTCAGTACTGGGACAGCTGCTGTTTTTCAGACTATGGGAGGTGTACAGGGATGTTCCCCAGGGTTCAGTTCTGGGATAGCTGCTGTTTTTCAGTCTATGGGATGTATACCGTGATGCTCCCCATGGTTCAGTACTGGGACAACTGCTGTTTTTCAGTCTTTGGGATGTATACAGTGATGTTCCCCAGGGTTCGGTACTGGGAAAGCTGCTGTTTTTCAGTCCTTGGCAGGTATACAGTGATGTTTCCCAGGGTTCAGTATTGGGACAGCTGCTGTTTTTCAGTCTATGGATGGTATACAGTGATGTTCCCCAGGGTTCAGTTCTGGGACAGCTGCTGTTTTTCAGACAATGGGAGGTATAAAGTCATGTTCCCCAGGGTTCAGTACTGGGACAGCTTCTGTTTTTCCAGTCTATGGGAGGTATACAGTGATGTTCCCCAGGGTTCAGTACTGGGGCAGCTGCTGTTTTTCAGTCTATGGGAGGTATACAGTGTTCCAGGGTTCAGTACTGGGACAGCTGCTGTTTTTCAGATTATGGGAGGTATACAGTGATGTTCCCCAGGGTTCAGTACAAGGACAGCTGCTGTTTTACAGTTTATGGGAGGTATACAGTGATGTTCCCCACGGTTCAGTGCTGGGACAGCTGCTGTTTTTCAGTATATGGGAGGTATACAGTGATGTTCCCCAGGGTTCAGTACTGGGACAGCTGCTGTTTTTCAGTCCATGGGAAGTTTACAGTGATGTTCCCCAGTGGTCAGTTCTGGGACAGCTGCTGTTTTTCAGTCTATGGGATGTATACAATCATGTTCCCCAGGGTTCAGTACTGGGACAGCTGCTGTTCTTCAGACTATGGGAGGTATGCAGTGATGTTCCCCAGGGTTCAGTACTGGGGCAGCCGCGGTATTGCAGTCTATTGGAGGTATACAGTGATGTTCCCCATGGTTCAGTACTGGGACAGCTGCTGTTTTTCAGTCCATGGGAGGTATACAGTGATGTTCCCTAGGGTTCAGTACTGGGACAGCTGCTGTTTTTCAGACTATGGGAGGTGTACAGTGATGTTCCCCAGGGTTCAGTTCTGGGACAGCTGCTGTTTTTCAGTCTATGGGAGGTTTACAGTGATGTTCACCAGGGTTCAGTACTGGGACAGCTGCTGTTTTTCAGACTATGGGAGGTGTACAGGGATGTTCCCCAGGGTTCAGTTCTGGGACAGCTGCTGTTTTTCAGTCTATGGGATGTATACAGTGATGTTCCCCAGGGTTCAGTACTGGGAAAGCTGCTGCTTTTCAGTCTATGGGATGTATACAGTGATGTTCCCTCGGGTTCGGTACTGGGACAACTGCTGTTTTTCAGTCTTTGGCAGGTATACAGTGATGTTCCCCAGGGTTCAGTACTGGGACAGCTGCTGTTTTTTAGTCTATGGCATGTGTACAGTGATGTTCCCCAGGGGTTCAGGAATGGGACAGCTGCGGTTTTTCAGTCTGTGGGAGGTATACAGTGATGTTCCCCAGGGTTCAGTTCTGGGACAGCTGCTGTTTTTCAGACTATGGGAGGTATAAAGTCATGTTTCCCAGGGTTCAGTACTGTGACAGCTGCTGTTTGTCAGTCTATGGGAGGTATACAGTGATGTTCCCCAGGGTTCAGTACTGGGACAGCTGCTGTTTTTCAGTCTATGGGAGGTATACAGTGTTCCAGGGTTCAGTACTGGGACAGCTGCTGTTTTTCAGATTATGGGAGGTATACAGTGATGTTCCCCAGGGTTCAGGTATGGGACAGCTACTGTTTTTCAGTCTATGGGAGGTATACAGTGATGTTCCCCAGTGTTCAGTACTGGGACAGCTGCTGTTTTTCAGTCTATGGGAGGTATACAGTGATGTTCCCCAGGGTTCACTAGTGGGACAGCTGCTGTTTTTCAGACTATGGAAGGAAAACAGTGATGTTCCCCAGGGTTCAGTACTGGGGCAGCTGCGGTATTGCAGTCTATTGGAGGTATGTAGTGATGTTCCCCAGGGTTCAGTACTGGGACAGCTGCTGTTTTTCAGTCTATGGGAGATATACAGTGATGTTCCCAGGGTTCAGTACTGGGACAGCTGCTATTTTTCAGAATATGGGCGGTATACAGTGATGTTCCCCAGTGTTCAGTACTGTGACAGCTGCTGTTTTTCAGTCTATGGGATGTATACAGTGATGTTCCCCAGGGTTCAGTGCTGGGTCAGCTGCCGTTTTTCCGTCTATGGGAGGTATACAGTGATGTTCCCCAGGGTTCAGTACTGGGACAGCTGCTGTTTTTCAGACGATGGGAGGTGTACAGGGATGTTCCCCAGGGTTCAGTTCTGGGACAGCTGCTATTTTTCAGTCTATGGGATGTATACCGTGATGCTCTCCAGGGTTCAGTACTGGGACAGCTGCTGTTTTTCAGCCTTTGGGATGTATACAGTGATGTTCCCCAGGGTTGGTTACTGGGACAGCTGCTGTTTTTCAGTCCTTGGCAGGTATACAGTGATGTTTCCCAGGGTTCAGTACTGGGACAGCTGCTGTTTTTCAGTCTATAGGTTGTATACAGTGATGTTCCCCAGGGTTCAGTACTGGGACAGCTGCTGTTTTTCAGTCTCTGGGAGGTATACAGTGATGTTCCCCAGGGTTCAGTTCTGGGACAGCTGCTGTTTTTCAGACTATGGGAGGTATAAAGTCATGTTCCCCAGGGTTCAGTACTGGGACAGCTTCTGTTTTTCCAGTCTATGGGAGGCATACAGTGATGTTCCCCAGGGTTCAGTACTGGGACAGCTGCTGTTTTTCAGTCCATGGGAGGTAACAGTGATGTTCCCCAGGGTTCAGTACTGGGATAGCTGCTGTTTTTCAATCTATGGGAGGTTTACAGTGATGTTCCCCAGTGTGCAGTTCTGGGACAGCTGCTGTTTTTCAGTCTATGGGATGTATACAATCATGTTCCCCAGGGTTCAGTACTGAGGCAGCTGCTGTTTTCAGTCTATGGGAGATATACAGTGATGTTCCCCAGGGTTCAGTACTCGGACAGCTGCTGTTTTTCAGTCTATGGGAGGTATACAGTGATGTTCCCAGCGGTTCAGTACTGGGACAGCTGCTGTTTTTCAGTCTATGGGAGGGACACAGTGATGTTCCCCAGTGTTCAGTTCTGGGACAGCTGCTGTTTTTCAGTCTATGGGATGTATACAATCAATTTCCCCAGGGTTCAGTAATGGGACAGCTGCGGTTTTTCAGACTATGGGAGGTATACAGTGATGTTCCCCAGGGTTCAGTACTGGGGCAGCTGCGGTATTGCAGTCTATTGGAGGTATACAGTGATGTTCCCCAGGGTTCAGTACTGGGACAGCTGCTGTTTTTCAGTCTATGGGATGTATACAGTGATGTTCCCCAGGGTTCAGTATTGGAACAGCTGCTGTTTTTCAGACTATGTGAGGTATACAGTGATGTTCCCCAGGGTTCAGTACTGGGACAGCTGCTGTTTTTCAGTCTATGGTCGGTATACAGTGATGTTCCGCAGGGTTCAGTACTGGGACAGCTGCTGTTTTTCAGTCTATGGGAGGTATACAGTGATGTTCCCCAGGGTTCAGTACTGGGACAGCTGATGTTTTTCAGATTTTGGGAGGTATAAAGTGATGTTCCCCAGGGTTCAGTACTGGGACAGCTGCTGTTTTTCAGTCTAAGGGAGGTATATAGTGATGTTCCGCAGGGTTCAGTACTGGGACAGCTGCTATTTTTCAGTCTATGGGATGTAAACAGTGATGTTCGCCAGGATTCAGTACTGGGGTAGCTGCTGTTTTTTCAGTCTATGGGAGGTATAAAGTGATGTTCCCCAGGGTTCAGTACTGGGACAGCTGCTGTTTTTCAGACTATGGGAGGTGTACAGTGATGTTCCCCAGGTTTCAGTTCTGGGACAGCTGCTGTTTTTCAGTCTATGGGAGGTATACAGTGATGTTCACCAGGGTTCAGTACTGTGACAGCTGCTGTTTTTCAGACTATGGGAGGTGTACAGTGATGTTCCCCAGGGTTCAGTACTGGGACAGCTGCTGTTTTTCAGTCTATGGGATGTATACAGTGATGTTCCCCAGGGTTCAGTACTGGGACAGCTGCTGTTTTTCAGTCTATGGGAGGAAAACAGTGATGTTCCCCAGCGTTCAGATCTGGGACAGCTGCTGTTTTTCAGACTATGGGAGGTATAAAGTCATGTTCCCCAGGGTTCAGTACTGCGACAGCTTCTCTTTTTCAGTCTATGGGAGGTATACAGTGATGTTCCCCAGGGTTCCGTACTGGGACAGCTGCTGTTTTTCAGTCTATGGGAGGTATACAGTGTTCCATGGTTCAGTACTGGGACAGCTGATGTTTGTCAGATTATGGGAGGTATCAGTGATGTTCCCCACGGTTCAGTACTGGGACAGCTGCTGTTTTTCAGTATATGGGAGGTATACAGTGATGTTCCCCAGGGTTCAGTACTGGGACAGCTGCTGTTTTTCAGTCTATGGGAAGTTTACAGTGATGTTCCCCAGTGTTCAGTTCTGGGACAGCTGCTGTTTTTCAGTCTATGGGATGTATACAATCATGTTCCCCAGGGTTCAGTACTGGGACAGCTGCTGTTCTTCAGAATATGGGAGGTATACAGTGATGTTCCCCAGGGTTCAGTACTGGGGCAGCTGCGGTATTGCAGTCTATTGGAGGTATACAGTGATGTTCCCCATGGTTCAGTACTGGGACAGCTGCTGTTTTTCAGTCTATGGGAGGTATACAGTGATGTTCCCCAGGGTTCAGTACTGGGACAGCTGCTGTTTTTCAGACTATGGGAGGTGTACAGTGATGTTCCCCAGGGTTCAGTTCTGGGACAGCTGCTGTTTTTCAGTCTATGGGAGGTTTACAGTGATGTTCACCAGGGTTCAGTACTGGGACAGTTGCTGTTTTTCAGACTATGGGAGGTGTACAGGGATGTTCCCTAGGGTTCGGTACTGGGACAACTGCTGTTTTTCAGTCTTTGGCAGGTATACAGTGATGTTCCCCAGGGTTCAGTACTGGGACAGCTGCTGTTTTTTAGTCTATGGGATGTGTACAGTGATGTTCCCCAGGGTTCAGTACTGGGACAGCTGCGGTTTTTCAGTCTGTGGGAGGTATACAGTGATGTTCCCCAGGGTTCAGTTCTGGGACAGCTGCTGTTTTTCAGACTATGGGAGGTATACAGTCATGTTTCCCAGGGTTCAGTACTGTGACAGCTGCTGTTTGTCAGTCTATGGGAGGTATACAGTGATGTTCCCCAGGGTTCAGTACTGGGACAGCTGCTGTTTTTCAGTCTATGGGAGGTATACAGTGTTCCAGGGTTCAGTACTGGGACAGCTGCTGTTTTTCAGATTATGGGAGGTATACAGTGATGTTCCCCAGGGTTCAGTACTGGGTCAGCTGCTGCTTTTCAGTCTATGGGATGTATAGAGTGATGTTCCCCACGGTTCAGTGCTGGGACAGTTGCTGTTTTTCAGACTATGGGAGGTATACAGTGATGTTCCCCAGGGTTCAGCTATGGGACAGCTACTGTTTTTCAGTCTATGGGAGGTATACAGTGATGTTCCCCAGTGTTCAGTACTGGGACAGCTGCTGTTTTTCAGTCTATGGGAGGTATACAGTGATGTTCCCCAGGGTTCACTAGTGGGACAGTTGCTGTTTTTCAGACTATGGAAGGAAAACAGTGATGTTCCCCAGGGTTCAGCACTGGGGCAGCTGCGGTATTGCAGTCTATTGGAGGTATGTAGTGATGTTCCCCAGGGTTCAGTACTGGGACAGCTGCTGTTTTTCAGTCTATGGGAGGTATACAGTGATGTTTCCAGGGTTCAGTACTGGGACAGCTGCTATTTTTCAGAATATGGGCGGTATACAGTGATGTTCCCCAGTGTTCAGTACTGTGACAGCTGCTATTTTTCAGTCTATGGGATGTATACAGTGATGTTCCCCAGGGTTCAGTGCTGGGTCAGCTGCCGTTTTTCCGTCTATGGGAGGTATACAGTGATGTTCCCCAGGGTTCAGTACTGGGACAGCTGCTGTTTTTCAGACTATGGGAGGTGTACAGGGATGTTCCTCAGGGTTTAGTTCTGGGACAGCTGCTGTTTTTCAGTCTATGGGAGGTATACAGTGATGTTCCCCAGGGTTCAGTACTGGGACAGCTGCTGTTTTTCAGACGATGGGAGGTGTACAGGGATGTTCCCCAGGGTTCAGTTCTGGGACAGCTGCTGTTTTTCAGTCTATGGGATGTATACCGTGATGCTCTCCAGGGTTCAGTACTGGGACAGCTGCTGTTTTTCAGTCTTTGGGATGTATACAGTGATGTTCCCCAGGGTTCGGTACTGGGACAGCTGCTGTTTTTCAGTCCTTGGCAGGTATACAGTGATGTTTCCCAGGGTTCAGTACTGGGACAGCTGCTGTTTTTCAGTCTATAGGATGTATACAGTGATGTTCCCCAGGGTTCAGTACTGGGACAGCTGCTGTTTTTCAGTCTTTGGGAGGTATACAGTGATGTTCCCCAGGGTTCAGTTCTGGGACAGCTGCTGTTTTTCAGACTATGGGAGGTATAAAGTCATGTTCCCCAGGGTTCAGTACTGGGACAGCTTCTGTTTTTCCACTCTATGGGAGGTATACAGTGATGTTCCCCAGGGTTCAGTACTGTAGACAGCTGCTGTTTTTCAGTCCATGGGAGGTATACAGTGATGTTCCCCAGGGTTCAGTACTGGGACAGCTGCTGTTTTTCAGTCTATGGGAGGTTTACAGTGATGTTCCCCAGTGTGCAGTTCTGGGACAGCTGCTGTTTTTCAGTCTATGGGATGTATACAATCATGTTCCCCAGGGTTCAGTACTGGGACAGCTGCTGTTTTTCAGACTATGGGAGGTATACAGTGATGTTCCCCAGGGTTCAGTACTGGGGCAGCTGCGGTATTGCAGTCTATTGGAGGTATACAGTGATGTTCCCCAGGGTTAGTACTGAGACAGCTGCTGTTTTCAGTCTATGGGAGATATACAGTGATGTTCCCCAGGGTTCAGTACTCGGACAGCTGCTGTTTTTCAGTCTATGGGAGGTATACAGTGATGTTCCCAGGGGTTCAGTACTGGGACAGCTGCTGTTTTTCAGTCTATGGGAGGGACACAGTGATGTTCCCCAGTGTTCAGTTCTGGGACAGCTGCTGTTTTTCAGTCTATGGGATGTATACAATCATGTTCCCCAGGGTTCAGTAATGGGACAGCTGCGGTTTTTCAGACTATGGGAGGTATACAGTGATGTTCCCCAGGGTTCAGTACTGGGGCAGCTGCGGTATTGCAGTCTATTGGAGGTATACAGTGATGTTCCCCAGGGTTCAGTACTGGGACAGCTGCTGTTTTTCAGTCTATGGGAGATATACAGTGATGTTCCCCTGGGTTAAGTACTGGGACAGCTGCTGTTTTACAGTCTATGGGATGTATACAGTGATGTTCCCCAGGGTTCAGTATTGGAACAGCTGCTGTTTTTCAGTCTAAGGGAGGTATATAGTGATGTTCCCCAGGGTTCAGTACTGGGACAGCTGCTGTTTTTCAGACTATGGGAGGTGTACAGTGATGTTCCCCAGGGTTCAGTTCTGGGACAGCTGCTGTTTTTCAGTCTATGGGAGGTATACAGTGATGTTCACCAGGGTTCAGTACTGTGACAGCTGCTGTTTTTCAGACTATGGGACGTGTACAGGGATGTTCCCCAGGGTTCAGTTCTGGGACAGCTGCTGTTTTTCAGTCTATGGGATGTATACAGTGATGTTCCCCAGGGTTCAGTACTGGGACAGCTGCTGTTTTTCAGTCTATGGGATGTATACAGTGATGTTCCCTAGGGTTCGGTACTGGGGCAGCTGCTGTTTTTCAGTCTTTGGCAGGTATACAGTGATGTTCCCCAGTGTTCAGTTCTGGGACAGCTGCTGTTTTTCAGTCTGTGGTATGTATACAATGATGTTCCCCAGGGTTCAGTACTGGGACAGCTGCTGTTTTTCAGACTATGGGAGGTATACAGTGATGTTCCCCAGGGTTCAGTACTGGGACAGCTGCTGCTTTTCAGTCTATGGGATGTATACAGTGATGTTCCCCACGGTTCAGTGCTGGGACAGCTGCTGTTTTTCAGATTATGGTAGGTATACTTTGATGTTCCCCAGGGTTCAGGTATGGGACAGCTACTGTTTTTCAGTCTATGGGAGGTATACAGTGATGTTCCCCAGCGTTCAGTACTGGGACAGCTGCTGTTTTTCAGTCTATGGGAGGTATACAGTGATGTTCCCCAGGGTTCAGTCGTGGGACAGCAGCTGTTTTTCAGACTATGGAAGGAAAACAGTGATGTTCCCCAGGGTTCAGTACTGGGGCAGCTGCGGTATTGCAGTCTATTGGAGGTATACAGTGATGTTCCCCAGGGTTCTGTACTGGGACAGCTGCTGTTTTTCAGTCGATGGGAGATATACCATGATGTTCCCAGCGTTCAGTACTGGGACAGCTGCTATTTTTCAGAATATGGGCGGTATACAGTGATGTTCCCCAGGGTTCAGTACTGGGACAGCTGCTGTTTTTCAGTCTATGGGATGTATACAGGGATTTCCACAGGGTTCAGTTCTGGGACAGCTGCTGTTTTTCAGTCTGTGGGAGGTATACAGTGATGTTCCCCAGGGTTCAGTACTGGGAAAGCTGCTGTTTTTCAGACTATGGGAGGTGTACAGGGATGTTCCCCAGGGTTCAGTTCTGGGACAGCTGCTGTTTTTCAGTCTATGGGATGTATACCGTGATGCTCCCCAGGGTTCAGTACTGGGACAGCTGCTGTTTTTCAGTCTATGGGATGTATACAGTGATGTTCCCCAGGTTTCGGTACTGGGACAGCTGATGTTTTTCAGTCCTTGGCAGGTATACAGTGATGTTCCCCAGGGTTCAGTACTGGGACAGCTGCTGTTTTTCAGTCTATGGGATGTATACAGTGATGTTCCCCAGGGTTCAGTACTGGGACAGCTGCTGTTTTTCAGTCTATGGGAGGAAAACAGTGATGTTCCCCAGCGTTCAGTTCTGGGACAGCTGCTGTTTTTCAGACTATGGGAGGTATAAAGTCATGTTCCCCAGGGTTCAGTACTGCGACAGCTTCTCTTTTTCAGTCTATGGGATGTATACAGTGCTGTTCCCCAGGGTTCAGTACTGGGACAGCTGCTGTTTTTCAGTCTATGGGAGGTATACAGTGTTCCATGGTTCAGTACTGTGACAGCTGCTGTTTGTCAGATTATGGGAGGTATCAGTGATGTTCCCCAGGGTTCAGTACAAGGACAGCTGCTGTTTTACAGTCTATGGGAGATATACAGTGATGTTCCCCAGGGTTTAGTACTGGGACAGCTGCTGTTTTTCAGTCGATGGGAGGTATACAGTGATGTTCCCCAGTGTTCAGTTCTGGGACAGCTGCTGTTTTTCAGTCTATGGGATGTATACAATCATGTTCCCCCGGGTTCAGTACTGGGACAGCTGCTGTTTTTCAGACCAAGGGAGGTATACAGTGATGTTCCCGAGGGTTCAGTATTGGGGCAGCTGCGGTATTGCAGTCGATTGGAGGTATACAGTGATGTTCCCCAGGGTTCAGTACTGGGACAGCTGCTGTTTTTCAGGCTATGGGAGATATACAGTGATGTTCCCAGGGTTCACTACTGGGACAGCTGCTATTTTTCAGAATATGGGCGGTATACAATGATGTTCCCCAGGGTTAAGTACTGGGACAGCTGCTGTTTTACAGTCTATGTGATGTATACAGTGATGTTCACCAGGGTTCAGTATTGGAACAGCTGCTGTTTTTCAGACTATGTGAGGTATACAGTGATGTTCCCCAGGGTTCAGTACTGGCACAGCTGCTGCTTTTGAGTCTATGGGAGGTATACAGTGAAGTTCCCCATGGTTCAGTACTGGGACAGCTGCTGTTTTTCAGTCTATGGGAGGTATACAGTGATGTTCCCGATGGTTCAGTACTGGGACAGTTGCTTTTTTTCAGTCTGTGGGAGGTATACAGTGATGTTCCCCAGGGTTCAGTACTGGGACAGCTGCTGTTTTACAGTCTATTGGGGGTATGCAGTGATGTTCACCAGGGTTCAGTTCTGGGAGAGCTGCTGTTTTTCAGACTATGGGAGGTATAAAATCATGTTCCCCAGGGTTCAGTACTGGGACAGCTGCTTTTTTTCAGTCTATGGGAGGTATACAGTGATGTTCCCCAGGGTGCAGTACTGGGACAGCTGCTGTTTTTCAGTCTATGGGAGGTATACAGTGTTCCAGGTTTCAGTACTGGGACAGCTGCTGTTTTTCAGATTATGGGAGGTATACAGTGATGTTCCCCAGGGTTCAGTATTGGGATAGCTGCTGTTTTTCAGTCTGAGGGAGGTATACAGTGATGTTCCCCAGGGTTCAGTACTGGGACAGCTGCTGTTTTTCAGTCTATGGGAGGTATACAGTGATGTTCCCCAGTGTTCAGTTCTGGGACAGCTGCTGTTTTTCAGTCTATGGGATGTATACAATGATGTTCCCCAGGGTTCAGTACTGGGACAGCTGCTGTTTTTCAGACTATGTGAGGTATACAGTGATGTTCCCCAAGGTTCAGTACTGGGACAGCTGCTGCTTTTCAGTCTATGGGAGGTATACAGTGATGTTCCCCAGGGTGCAGTACTGGGACAGCTGCTGATTTTCAGACTATGCGAGGTATACAGTGATGTTCCCCAGTGTTCAGTACTGGGACAGCTGTTGTTTTTCAGTCTATGGGAGGTATACAGTGATGTTCCCCAGGTTCAGTACTGCGACAGCTGCTGTTTTTCAGACTATGGGAGGTGTACAGGGATGTTCCCCAGGGTTCAGTTCTGGGACAGCTGCTGTTTTTCAGACTATGGGATGTATACAGTGATGTTCCCCACGGTTCAGTGCTGGGACAGCTGCTGTTTTTCAGACTAAAGGAGGTATACAGTGATGTTCCCCAGGGTTCAGTACTGGGACAGCTACTGTTTTTCAGACTATCGGGGGTATACAGTGATGTTCCCCAGGGTTCAGTACTGGGACAGCTGCTGCTTTTTAGTCTATGGGAGGTAAACAGTGATGTTCCTCAGGGTGCAGTACTGGGACAATGCTGATTTTCAGACTATGGGAGGTATACAGTGATGTTCCCCAGGGTTCAGTACTGGGACAGCTGCTGTTTTTCAGTCTATGGGAGGGATACAGTGATGTTCCCCAGGGTTCAGCCCTGGGACATCTGCTGTTTTTCAGAATATGGGAGGTATACAGTGATGTTCCCCAGGGTTCAGCACTGGGACAGCTGCTGTTTTTCAGACTCCGGG